>NC_091130.1:135547913-135730413 GCF_040183065.1 Periplaneta americana
CAGTGAAATGTTTTTGAAGTGTTAGTGAAATCAGGATAGAATCAGTGAAATGTGTCGTAGTTCCAGTGCAGTGAGTGAGTTGACAGCGAAATGAGTGTAATGTGGAAAAGTACTTGTGCATATATGAACATATACTCGTGGGTTTTAGTTCGAACTTAGATTTAAGATACAAATTAGATTTATTTTAAATGTTATTTTAAGTGATAGTGCTTCATTTAATTTAGGATATTCCCTATTATGATGATTATTATTATTATTATTATTATTATTATTATTATTATTATTATTATAAATTATTGTTAGTATTAATTATTGGTATTATTATTAAGTATATTTTTAATTAACAAGTTTATTATTGTCATTATTGAGTGTAATTAGTTACCACTGCCACCGGGTATATACCCATTGCAGTGTGAATAAGTACATACAATATTTTCATATCTTGCTGAGGATAGGGACTGATGGCGGGCTGATGTGAGGGCAGGAATGAACTTCCGGGTTCTCTAAAAGGCCATAAGTAAGTAATGTTTAGATCTGCTTTCATGTTTGGGTGTCAAGACCACTGTGCTTTAGTAGTGAAATTACTTACTGTACAAGTACGTAGTGAGAGTACAGGCCTCGTTAGAATATCATATAAACAACTATAAAAAATCCGTGGCGCAACAGCCCTAGAAGCGCCAAGCCGACCGCCCGACTTCTGGCCTCAGCAGTTATAGCTGGCTTAAGAAACTGACTTTCACTACTTACTGTAGCTAAAAAAAATGCATTTCAACTCTGGGTGGGCACCGGTCCCGTACATTTGTCGAGATTTTATGAGGAAATTTCTTCGCCCATGAGGACTCGAACTAGTGCTCATTACATTCCGGCATGACGCCTAAAAATCTAAGGCTTAGATTGGATCCTGCGCAGCTAATATTGAGTACTCTTTTCTGTAAACAGCAAAGAAACGTTCATGTACTTCCACTACAAATTTTTATAACCGAAATCTCATTTTATATTGTCTTGGAGTTTAATGTATGGTTTTTCTTGTAGTGGAAAACATTATAATAGTAATATGCGTTACAAGAGCGGTATGTTGATGTTTTCATGTTCTCGGAAATTAAAAAAGCTCAACTACGTTTCGCTTTTTCAATCTTTTCCTCGAACCTGAAAACAAACATACCGCTCGTGTATCGTACATTATTTTGTGCGAAGATCGTTTATTACATACCTGAAAGAGGAATTTCTAATTAGTTGCAATGAAATCTCAATCTTGGTTTCTGTTCAATGACGGCAATTTTGGAAAACAAAAATATCTCTCTTCAACATTGTTGCTATAAAATGTTTTCTGTGTTTACTATACTCCAGCAGGCCGTGATATACGTCTGTCTTTTTTTTTCCCCAGTCTATAAATGCGAACTTAAAACAAACGGTAAGGTTATGTAATGATTTATTTTTCATTTTAATATTTTAACAATATTATTTATATAACATATTGCAGTAATAACATCGGCATCTGGAATCTTGTTGATTTTTTCACGGCTTCCTTTACTTGCATCACAAATGCAATAACTTTAGTGGAGTAGTAGAGTTTAATTAATTTTTGCAAATATTTAAAAACAATAATTAACAGTGCAATTTAGGTGAAATTGCAGTGGTAAGTTTCCAATTTATAATTATTACTATGTTAAACGTCTCTAAAAATAATATGTTAAAAGCCTAAAGCAGTAAAATGAATGTGGCGCTTAAGCGGTAAGAAGAGGGAAATTGTTATGTGTGTTACGTTGGGAATACTGAATGTGGTATTTCACACTTACCGCGTATTGGTTTTGTGCGAAAAGCATGCAAATACGCACGATCTAGCACAAAATTATTTCTAGGCTATATGACGTTATAAACGCTTCTTCTGTTGGAGGCTGAGTAAAAACTTCAGTGCTATAGTGTGCCCGGAAGGATTAGAGCAATGGAGAATGTCCATGACCCCATCGAGCATTGAATCCGCAACCTTCTGGCTTGTAGGACAGAAGCTTAACCACGACAACATACCCTATGAAGTTGTACTAATTGTAAATTAAGTGAAATGTATTGCTTTTGATTCTATAGTGAATGTCTTATGTATGCAATCCAGAGAACGGAAGTTCATGTTCTTATTTCGGTCGCATATTTATTGACTTCATCTATGTATATTGTAAAAAATACTTCAGGGAAAAAAATTACACAGTAATATCGTTCATAACATGATAAGGAAATTGAGTTGTTGAGAGACGCGTAAACCTAAGATGAGAAGATATGTGTCACATAGTTCGCAAAAGTACAAAAACTCGTTAAGTCCTCAGAACGTTCTGAGGACTTACAGGTTTTGCACTTTTGCCAGTGATATTCGTGATGTCATGTTTTCACTAGTCCACACCTGTGGAGTAACGATTAGCGCGTCCGGCCGAGAAATCAAGTTGCCCGGGTTCGATTCCCGGTTGGGGCAAGTTACCTGGTTAAGGTTTTTTCCGGGTTTTTTCCTCAACCCAATATGAGCAAACGCTGGGTAACTATCGGTGCTGGATCCCGGACTCATTTCACCGGCATTATCACTTTCATCTCATTCAGACGCTAAATAACTAAGATGTTGATAAAGCGTCGTAAAATAGCCTACTGAAATAAAAAATAAATGTTTTTTCTAAGTATGTACTGTAAGCTAGGACGGGGACATTTAACAGAAGTCATCCCTTTATTCTGTAGCAACCCATAAAGACAAAAAAGGCCACATTCCGTTTCTGGAATCTGTAGAGTAAGTCGACGCATTTGGGTGGAGCCTATCACTGCGGGAGTGTGTTGCGGGATGCATCGGCTCACGCCGCTAAGGGGTAAGGGGTAAGATGCGTCTAACGCTCTTATTCAAGTAATGCTTTCTCTCAGAGCGGTCATTGGACTGGCCCCCTCCACTCACCACTTGCGCAAAGGATTTGTTTCGTCTTCTATCCTCTACAGATTCCAGAAACAGAGTATGATTTCCTGTTCTAATATTGTATAATGGCAAGATGATTCTGGCATTTAAATGTATTTGCTTTGTGTAAAATTCAGACCCTAAATACTGGTTTAATAAAACTGAATTTGTTACGGGTTTTTTTTTTTTTGTTTTTTTTTTTTGTTTTGAGGGGTTGGGGATATGATCGAGGAAGCTCATAGCTCACACGCTTCTTTGAATTGGCCGCAACGACTGTGAATATATACATATTTGATTATATCTTTGTCAAAAAAATCTTGGCAGAGCCCATGCGTAACAATAGATGGTTTGTTTTCGAAATTATCATTTTTAAACCATGAAATTAGCAAACTTGTCTTTAAGTTTCTAGAATGTCTTGAGTCATTTTGAAAGATTTATTGCTTTCTCATAAAGCCCTATATATAAAACGTACACTTTCTACAAACAAATGGTCCTTGTAGAGCCCAGCTTGAAATATTATCGTTAGATAAACATTTTAAGTATACACAGATAAAGATTTTCAGACTAGGTTTGGCATTGGAATATTGTTTCAAGTATGTACGGAAAACATATGATTACACGGTTGAGAATAATGATATTTGTTTTGTTAGTCGGTTCCTTTGAGGTGTCTTATTGCTGCATTTATGTCACATCTCTAAAGACGTCGTGCTTTAAAGATATGTCTAAACAACTTAGCCATCGTGTCTCTGTTTGAAATTCTAAATGAAGTTGACGATATCTAGATATATCAATGAAAAGGCAGTATTTTATATTTACGTATCCGTTCGTACCAACACTTATCTCCGCTTTATGGTCATATCCATTCTCTTTTTATCATAGCGATCTAGATCTCCGTGGTGTGTCTTATGCAAATCTGTAGCACGAACTGGCCTGTGGTACAACACTGTAGCTATAAAGACACAAAATGGCTAACTGGTTAAGATGGTGACAGCTTCCCTGCTGTGTGGAACATCGCCATGTACCCTACTTGCACCCCGGGGTTGCCCCCGTCTGCACGTTTGTTTAAAATTATGTGATAAATTGTATCGACTGTGCTACATGGTTGGTGTGGAAAATTGTTCGTACTGTCGCTCACGGTTGAATCATGATTAAGGGTTAATCCATTTTTCAGGGTTATGACCTGATCGTAAGAGAAATAGAGTCGCCCGAAATAATATTATTTTTCTCGGCTTATTTTATGAACGCAAAGTGGCCACCTCTGAGCATTACTACACAATACGTGTTTTCGAATCCCGGTTGGGGCACGTTACCTGGTTGAGGTTTTTTCCGGGGTTTTTCCTCAACCCAATACGAGGAGATGCTGGGTAGCTTTCGGTGCTGGACCCCGGACTCATTTCGCCGGCATTATCACCTTCGTATCATTCAGACGCTAAATAACCTAGATGTTGATAAAGCGTCGTAAAATAACCCAATAAAAAATAAATAAACAATACGTGTTTGTCACGTGGATAAATAAGTATGTGGAGTGGATGATAACGACTTTAAACATAAAGTTTCTCCACGGGATTCTTCTTTGCGATGTAAATACAAATGCGGAAATGTTTTTAGACGTGAAATTCTCTTAGAATGAAGACTGGTTCACAATAAACCGGGAACGGAAACGACAACGAGAACGGAAATAATGTTAAAATATTGTGACAGCGACGTGAGAATCGAACTCACGACCAGCGTCCGCAAGAAAGCAGATCGCACAGGCTCCACGGAACATTGAGTGACGTCGCGCGGTGGAGAGAAGAGAGAGGGTGTATTACGTCAACGCGACGAGTTTGCGCGCGCATCTGGTGCTGGTAGAGAGGAGAGGGCTCTGGATTTCTCTGGAGTGCCATCTCTAGAGACGCGTGGAACCTTCGAGGCTACGTCACTGTGGTTATAAATTACGGACGCGAAGGAACGACAGCAGTTTGCAGTTTGCAGTTTTCAGTTATTCAGTCAGTGAGTAAGCCAGAGCAAGCAAGCCAGACTTGTGTGCCGGGGTTCGACTCGAGTGTGCGTCCGCATCTGCGTCAACATCCGAAGGCTTGAGTTCGAGTGCAGTGGACCGCAGTTGGAGGGACCTGAGTTCGAGTGCAGTGGACCGCAGTTGGAGGGACCCGAGTTCGAGTACAGTGAACTGTCTCTGAAGGTCTGTGGTTCGAGATACTGTGAACTCGAGTGACTGAGATAGAAGAACTGTGAACTGAGAACGGGTAGTTCTGATTTGTAAATAGTGCTTTGTAAATATTAGTTAAGATTAACAGTTCATTGTTGTGCGTAATAGTCCAAGTAAATTGTCATTGTCGTCGGTGGAGTGCTATAACGAATACTTTGTTGAGTGAAGATCCAATTGTTGACAAGAACGTGTAAGGTGAATTGTAGAAAGGAATTATCGTTGTGACGAATAAATTACATTGTTGTTACAATAAAATTCACAATATGTATTTTAACAATATTTCCGTTCTCGTTCTCGTTGTCGATTCCGTTCCCGGTTAATTGTGAACCAGCCTTAAGTTTTGCATCTTCACCGACGCAACTCCTGATTTGTTGAAGACGTATTAAGAGACTCGGTTTGAAACAAGATATCATTCCTGAATTAACAAATAGTATCGGTACTTTTTTGTGACGGGACATAATCATCACCATCACATTAGAATCAAATCATCAACATTATCATCGTTATCGCCATCACCATCATCCTGGGTCAGCATTATTGAGGGTTGTAACGATAGATTAGTTCCTCGTCCTGCATAAACATGATAAGTATGTCTCAAAACATTACATCGGGAAAGTGAGTGCTTATTGAGCAAGACATGGAAACCGATTTTACACCTTCTTCAAAAACAGTGAGAAAGAGAACTTGATATCAATTGTGAAGTATAAAATAATTTCTGACATAATAACTTAATAATCCTTAACCATTTTAAATACATTTAGTTCACTATAACTCCTCTGACATAAATTTGTCTCCATCACTGTTACTATAACGATCTACTGGGTGTTCATTTCAAAGTGTGTCATGACGTCACTGTTGTGAGTCAGCGATTTGAAGCGAGTTTCAGCTTTTATGTTAGAGAAGTTGCCTATTAATCAAGGCGTTCAATCTGAACTTGAGAACGTGTACGGTATAAATTGAACGTCGTAGCAACAGATGGCGGTCTGTACGGTCTGTGTGCTACCATAACCTCTTTCGAACTGTGTTTTGCGCGGGCAAGTCGTACGCAGGGTATTTGTCATCATCCGTTGCATACTGCAACATTCCACAACACAAATCAAATGCTCCGTGTCCATGTTGACCGTCGAAGTTAATGTCAACAAATACGTAAGTGATCATCTTAATCCTCTCGCCATATCCCGACAGTAAGGAAAAAACTCACATCAGTACGTGTTTCCAAACAGTTCACATTCCTGCCACTGCCGGCGTTACCGCACGTATCGGTACGTACTTCCAGAGTCCGTGGGTATCCACGGACTCCGCGTACTTCAGAATGAACGCCGTACTTGCTAGGCAACTTCTCTCGCGTTTAGGTAATACGCCTCTGCGGGAGTGTAGTAAGATTGAATTCTCTAGGCTCACCGGCTAACCACATGATGACATACAGCGACATATGACACACTTTGAACTGAACACGCAGTAGTATTGGCCGTCATATTGACTTTCGCGGAGGTTCCGGTCACTGATTGCATCATGGGATACGACTACACTTATTATGTAACTACTAATATCTGAGAAAATGATTGGATTTTTTCCCTATACAGATTTTATTATTAATTACCTTTTTTTTCAACCTTACCCTACATACAGATTACATTGAGGTAGCCTAAGAAATGATTTTAGAGCCATGTAGATGATCCGATTCATTTCGAGATTCTTGTTTTACAATTCATATTACTTTCTAATTTTATAACTTACGACATAGGCCTATTTCTTGACCTCGGTGTTGCATAAAGTTATAGTCTCATCGTCGGAGTGTTATTAGGAATTGGCCACCAAATTACTCTTCAAGGAACGACCACTCATATAAATTGAGGGAAAGAAGGTAGAGGACGGACACTGGAAAGTTTTCTTTTCTCAATCGTACTATCAGGGACTGGAATGCTTTACCTGCAGACTTACTAAAGGCTTTACCAACAACCAAAAATGCATTTAAAAATAGGCTTAAGGACCTTACTAATAGACGGTAATTATACACAGTATTTAAAGGGTGTAAATGATATGTTGTTATTGAAGTGTTGTATCAGTTAAGAATTATGTTGTGTCAGTGAAGTGTGTTGTATCAGTGAAGAAGTATGTCGTGTCAGTGAAGTGTGCTGTGTAAGTGAAACGTGTTCCTGTCAGTGAAGCTTTATAGTTTATAGTGGCAGTGCAAAGAATTTGAACAGTGAAATGTTTTTGAAGTGTTAGTGAAATCAGGATAGAATCAGTGAAATGTGTCGTAGTTCCAGTGCAGTGAGTGAGTTGGCAGCGAAATGAGTGTAATGTTGAAAGGTACTTGTGCAGATATGAACATATACTCGTGGCTTTTAGTTCGATCTTAGTTTTAAGATACAAATTAGAATATTTCAAATGTTATTTTAAGTGATCGTTTCATTTAATTTAGTATATTCCCTGTTGTTGTTGTTGTTATTATTATTATTATTGTTATTATTATTATTATTATTATTATTATTATTAGTAGTAGTAGTAGTAGTAGTATTAATTATTAGTATTATTATTAATTGTATTTTTAATTAATAAGTTTATTATTGTCATTATTGAGTGTAATTAGTTACCACTGCCACCGGGTATATACCCATTGCAGTGTGAATAAATACATACATACACAATTCGCATTTTACAGCTACCTGGCTGCTTGTCCTTCTCATTTCCATAAAGTCACATTATATGTAACTCTACAATAATCCTGAACACAACATTCCGAATTTTAAATGAAAGTCGACGCATTAAAGGGATTTCCAAGTAAAGCCGTGTGTAAGTTCATAAAATTATAGTCGTTCTCTGCTTCATACAGTTCCTTTCAATAGAAGTTGTCACTGGACGCAAGAAAACCGGCAATAACTGCATGAAGTATAGGGTGCCCGTGTGTGTTGCCTCGCTAATGCTAATGTAATAAACTACATTTATTATTTTACAAAATCCATTATCTTTGAATTGAGAGAAACTTGGACTGCAAATCATAGTTTATGATTATATCCTGGGCTCTCTTTTGCTTTTTATGTTTGCAAATATCGTGTCAAATGTATTTTTCCTTATTTATAGGAGAGGATTCTTTTATTAGCTAGTTATCATGGCGTATTTCATAACGACAGACAAGTAAGACTTCTGGAGAAGACCTTGGAATCTAACTTGTGAAATTAAGGGAGATAAAATGCCAAAGTCCGCTTGATAATATGACTACGTCCATGCATGTTCTTGGATTTCGTCTCTATAAAACATCGCTGTCAGTTTCATCTTTCATGAGATGGAAACGAGTCTTAGACCCAGTTGTACGAACACGGAATAAAGTCATGTTATAGTAATATGCGTTACAAGAGCGGTATGTTGAAATTTTCATGTTCGAGGAAAAATTTGAAAAAGCGAAACGTAGTTGAGCTTTTTTAATTTCCGAGAATTGAAAGAAAACATACCGCTCGTGTATCGTACATTATTTTGTGCGAAGGTCGTTTATTACATACCTGAAAGAGGAATTTGTAATTAGTTGCAATGAAATCTCCATCTTGGTTTCTGTTCAATGACGGCAAATTTGCAAAATAATTAATATCTTTATTCAACATTGTTCCTTTAAAATGTTTTCTGTGTTTACTATACTCCAGCAGGCCATGATATACGTCTGTCTCTCCCCCCCCCCCCCAGTCTATAAATGCGAACTTAAAACAAACGGTAAGGTTATGTAATGATTTATTTTTCATTTTAATATTTCAACAATATTATTTGTATAACATATTGCAGTAATAACATCGGCAAGTTTAATTTTGCCGGTCAAGGAGATGTTTAGAAATGGAAAATATCTTTGACATCTAATTCCTTAATGTTACTTGCATCACGAATGCAGTAACTTTAGTGAAGTTGTACTTAATTTTTTGCAAATATTTAAAAACAATAATTAACAGTGCAATTTAGGTGAAATTGCAGTGGTAAGTTTCCAATTTATAATTATTACTATATTGAACGTCTCTAAAAATAATATGTTAAAAGCCTAAAGCAGTAAAATCAATATGTCACTTAAGCGGTAAGAAGAGGGAAATTGTTATGTGTGTTAGATTGTGAATACTGAATGTGGAATTTTAGTTAGATTGTGAATACTGAATGTGGAATTTTAGACTTTCCGCGGATTGATTTTGTGCGAAAACCAAGCAAATACGCACGATCTCGCACAAAAAATAATTCCACGGTTACGCGAGAAATTTGTTGTACACTGTCGGAATAGTGCATTATTCGGAGGATACAGTATCTTAAGCTATTTCATGCTTTCAGTCGTTGTTAAATTGTTGTCTAGAGGATAAATTATAAAATGGAAGCAGCAGTAGACGTGAATCCCTGATACTGTTTATGAATTACTATATGATATATTTTTGAGAACGCGGAAACAAAAGAAAACAAAGCATAATAGACCAATAGCTTTTTTAGTAGTGTTGTGGGATTTAATCGATTAATCGATCAGTTTCTGTTGTAAGATTAATCGATCAAAAATATTAAAATTAATCGGTTGTAGTTAATATTAATTATTATTTTGTTAATACAAACTCATACTAAAAATTCTGACAATATTCCTCTCTCGGAAATTGCTTACTTAAAAGCTTTTCTAACTGTAAACCAGGTATCCTAGGAAAAATCTTTGCACAAACACTTCAGACAGAGATGGAGATACGAGGACAGTGATCTAGTCTATACCTCTATTGAAAGGTGAAACACAATGCGAAACCCTTATTAAGTTTTACGGTTTTCCATAAAACTTTGTTGTTAGCTCATCTTCCTAGCATATGAAATACATACTTTTCTGGGATTCGTTCCCCTCATTCCTAATAAAATAGCCATGTCTACACTGTGTGCAAGTGAGAGCGTAACTATCTTCTTCTTTTTCTAAAATCTGGTAATTCGGATTACAATAGGAGTCAGTCTTCTGTTTCGACCTCTGTAGTTTTGCAGGTGCTTGCAGTTTCTGTACTGAGTTTGTATATGAAGGTTGTGTGTTTAGTTTGATAAAGAAAAAAAAATCAATTTTCTGTGGTCTGTGAAAAGTGTAAACTCCACTATGCCATATGAGAATTTGAGAGGTAAACTCGGTGAAACGTTTGGATATAAATTGAACGATCGTGGAGAAGTGCTTGACAGAAAAAAAGTTTTTTCGTGTTTAGTGATTGTTACTAAATGTAGAGCGGCACTTAATTCGGAGCATGTGAATGCACTCACATGTTTAAAATCATGGATGAAGCAGTATTAACTAGGTGAGTCGTCATATTTTTTGTTATATATGTTTGTCTCAAAAATTCCCGGAGAAATTGACACAATAAATTATAAGTCTCATAATAAATAAGTTAGTAAGTAATTAAAATAGTTGTTTTGTAACACAACGATACAATATATACAGATATACAACATTTAATACTTATGCTTATCACCGAACACAAGTTTAACAATAATTGTGTATTACAGTATATTAAAACATTTTTAACTCGATCAAAACTCGATTAATCTATCGATTAATCGATTAAATACAAGTAGTTAATCGATTAATATTTTGATCGATCGACAGCATTACTTTTTAGTATATGTTTACTATGACAAGAGACTAGCAACTTAATTTCGAGTAATCGAACTCTGAGTTGTGCTGTCAATCATCTGTTACTGTGTAAGAGTCGAACCACGGCTATGGTAAATAAATGTCATCTATGGCTCACTTTTACATGCCTGTCCTAGATAATTCTACCATTTGCTATTGGAAGTAAGTGCTCTCGACAATAGGGGAATATAAAATCCCCTCTTAATCTAGCTGTTATTTTCGAAAACATCGCCACTACCATATTATGTAGGCCTACAATTCGATAGGTGACAAAGTTATCTTTTCATTTCATAGTTGATACATTAGGGATGCAATCCCCAACAACTTCTGTATTGACGGATTCTTCAACTCTGTCCTTAAAGCGTTACTGAAATATTTTAAAGTATCATCTCGTATCCTGGCACTTAGACATGATTATCTCAGCGTCTTAAAAACACCAACTGATTCCTGAAAATGTGGTGCTGTTCTTAAATAAACCATGAAGCGACTACGAAAATACAAGAGTAAGTATGGAATTAACCTTATGTGCTTATTATCTTCTTCCTGAAAGTCGCTAATCTCGATCCGATTAATGTACCCACTCGACCGTGGCCTATTTCTTACTCTTGTACCACCGCGTTACGTTGGCTGCGTTAACCTGTCTCGAATACACATGCGAGAGCGCGGAACTTTCATCTTTTACAGTTTTATTCCTTCATTTTCTAATCTTTGCTAGACTTTTTATTTGCGTGAATAAAAATGTTAATTCTCTCTACAATTGCGAGGCAAGATGTTATTGCAATGAAACGGTTTTGAGGACTGCTATATGCCTGATGGCGCAGTGGGTGTCCTCCGCGGTCACTAGAAGATAGGCTATACGATGTTCAGTCGTGACTGTCAAGAGACTGTGAATGTCCGGGTCACTTTTAGTAATGCATTGTTTCATTCAGGACGAAGACTTATTATTGTTCAACTGTAAATTGTGGCCGACCAATTTCCTACTGTCTAATCGTAGTCTGTACGGACTATTCCATCTCAAATCGACCGAAATATAGATAAAATTGACCTTGCTATTTTTAAATACAATGAAACTTTTTCTGTCCGTAGACAACTGTGATATAATGCTTTGTGCAAAGTTTGAGGCATCAGAACTTCATAGTGTTTAAATTAATGATACACTCAGGGACAAAAAAACCACACTCAGGGACAAAAAAAACCGGACACTTTAATATTTGCTGGTATTTTGCAAAACATTATCCTCTCATACAATATTATGGTAGCCATCTGTTGTTATGGAGATGTGTATACATTGTTGATTGTTTTTTGTTTTATAAACAAGCCATTACGACCAAATATTCCAATTTTGCTTTCGTAGTCTCAGCTATAACAATTTTGTCTCAACCATTTTGTGCTTCATTATCGTTATCATTCGTTATTTCTTTATTTTTACATTTTCTGAGTTTAAGTGGGGTTGTAACATTTGTCTTAAAACAAGATGCGACCTGAAGATGTGGCTCGAGCTGTAGCCCTTTACGATGATGGACGCAGTGTACGTTACATTGCAAATGTTATGAATATGGCTAGAAGCACAACCCATGATGCCATAAAACGCTATAGAGAGACCCTAGAATATACCAGAAGACCAGGTTCGGGTCGTCCAAGAGCTACAAATCCAAATGAAGACAGGTATATGGTGTTGAGAGTTCTTAGGGAGCGCAACCTGCCAGCTACTAGTGTAGCCCAGCAATTTGTTAACATGCATGGACGCCCAATTTCGGCCAAAACAGTTAGAAGGAGGTTGAAAGCAAGTGGACTGATATCAAGTAGACCTGCAACTGGTCCCAGACTTCTCAGGATGCATCGAGTTGAACGACTGCGTTTTGCAAATGATCACAGGGATTGGAGAAATGGACAGTGGAGCTGTGTTCTGTTCACCGATGAGTCCCGTTTCAATCTGTGCTCACCTGATGGACGTGAAAGAGTTTGGAGAAGGAGGGGAGAACGATTTTCACAGTGTTGCATTTCCGAAAATGTGCCGTATGGAGGTGGTGGAGTGATGGTTTGGGCAGGAGTGTGTACGGATGCTCGTACAGAGTTGGTTTTTGTTGAAAATGGAAGACTAACAGCTGATAGGTATATAAATGAATGTTTGGCTGATCATGTTGTGCCATTTGGCCAATTTGTAGGCGATAATTTTGTTTTAATGCATGATAATGCACGGCCGCATATTGCCCATGCGGTCGGAGATTATCTCCAAGAAATGGGAATCCATGTTCTTCCATGGCCAGCAAGGAGTCCAGACATGAACCCAATTGAACACGTGTGGGACATGCTGGGACGGCGTGTTAAGAATAGACGACCGAGACCAGAATCGTTACAAGAGTTGAGGCGAGCACTTGGCGAAGAATGGGAACTTATTCCTTAAGAAGACATTACTAACAAATTGAGAGTATGCCAAGACATATGGATGCAGTTATTCAAGCCAGAAGGGGTAATACCCGTTACTAAAAAGAGTTTTTAATGTTTAAGGCACCATAAAATGAAAAAAACAGTTAGACCAAACGATGCCATAGTTATACGCCCTTTGTAATTTTTTTGTAAATTTTCTCATCAGAGATTTTTTTTTTCAAATGTTGTCGTATAAGGTGCTAAATGAAACATTATTTTGTTTAAATGGGTTTTGTTTCATTTTAAAATAATTGGCAACAAAATACAAGGAAATATAGAAGTGTCCGGTTTTTTTTTTTTTGTCCCTGAGTGTATTTAAATTTATCGTATTTTCATAAAATTAGCAACTATAAATTGTTGTGGCTCCGAAACCCTTTCATCCAACGATCAAAATCATAGTTTATTTTGATGCTGAGAAGTTAGTTTATATTGACATATAAACAGATTTTCTTACTTTTTATGGAAATGGATAAATTTAGATTTTTCTTCATTAAGACGCCTTTGGCCACGAAAAAATATTTTTAAAATATATGGTTAGATTCCGCATTGAAAGTACAAATAAACACATATTTTTTACTGGTGGTTCGTTGATAAGAGAGTGTTGAAAATATCAAATAAAGAAAATAAATAGTACGCGCTTGAACTAGCCGGCTGACTGTGAGGCGGGTGATAGCCGAGGGAAGCAAGGCCAGTAGACATAAACACGTGATGTGTCGTCTAGCAGCAGTGTTGCCAACACATAAATTGTATCCCCGTCAGTATAACACCTGGAAATCCGTCAGAATCCATCAAAATTAAAAAAATAATAATACCCAATATATATACAAGCAATTTTAACACAACTTACTTACTAATTCTGATTAAAATAATTATTCGTCAACATTGGCTTCATTACGAGCAAATTTTTAAACAGGACATTCTTAAACATAGTACGGAACAGGCAGGGATGTTCAAATAAAAAGTAAAATCTCCCAAAAATGAAACAATAAAAAATGACAGCAGCTAAAAATATCAAAAGACGATGTAAATCGTAATTCCCGCCAGAAAATCCGTCACCCGTCAAAGCCATTTTTTTCCCGTCCGCTACGTTGAAATTCCGTCAATTTCGACGGAATTCCCGTCCAGTTGGCAACACTGTCTAGCAGTCATGGCTGTGCTAGCTATATCACAGGTTTTCATAAACACAGGAGTAAAATGACGCCCAACACTCGCTTATCTTCAGCTCTCGGCCAGTGCATGCAGGACTGCATCGTTCAAGTCCAGGCGTGTGAAAATAATTTATTTAATACCCTCGAAACTTATTGCCGAGCCGCTAAGCAAACAATGCCGAATCCCTCTTAATAATGCAAGGTTTTTTGTCCATATTTTTTTACATTTTTACAAATGGCCAAAAAGCCTAAAAGCAAGTAAAATCAGGTTATCTGTCTCTCTGTGTACAATAAAAATAAGGATTACTTCTTAACATAACCTACCAAATGTCAGCTTAAAAGGAGCTCTCGTTCAATGTTCTGCAGTAAATGGTTCCAGAGTTCTGAGCACTGAAAGAGGCTTGTTTTTATAAAATACGCTAAATTTGTCGCTCAATAATACGAAAACCGTTTGACTTTCGATAGTATATTTTTGAAAATGCACTCCCCTCAGCACCTTGTATAAGTATGCAAAAAATTACAGAATAAAAAAAATGCGAGGTTTTTTACTGATCGATTTCATATGGAATAGCCCGTACTGATCTCTTAAAAAGTTTGTATCGTACTTGATATCAGAAATTGTCGCCAATTTCAGGGGCTCAAAAGCATTACTCTTTCTTGCAACGTACAAACAGAAAGGTAGGTAGGTAGGTGGATGGATCGATCGATAAATGATTGGATGGATGGATAGATGGATGGATGGATGGATGGATGGATGGATGGATGGATGGATGGATGGATGAATGGATGGATGGGCGGGCGGTTAGGTGGGTGGACGGATGGATGGCACATACAGGATAGATGTGAAATAACCATGCATATTGAAATGGACGATAGGGTACACTGAAATGAACAGAAAACCTATATTACATTTGTGATTAAATGCACGGTTAAATAGAAAATTAAGTTTGAAATTTCAGCAGTCCGACAACACCGCCGCGAACGTACGCTCCTCGTGATACAGATGTAAGAGGTCAACGAACTAGATAACTCGGTGTGTCTCGCTAGATGAGCTGTTCTGTGACGCTATGTTGCAACCAATTCCCTAGTGATACTATGTTTAGATTAAAAAAGTCATTGAAGAGATACAAGCACTGGCATTCTATTCGTGTTTGATTTTCAGTCACTCGTAGCGGGTATTTACTGCTATTTTTAAGCGTCTAAATATTTCAGATTTCAAATATGCATATACAACATGACCTAAATTGGTTATATAATATTTAAAGACTCAATTAAAGTGTGGTTATCATTATAAGACTATTTTTAACATATTACAAGTTTTATTTAATGACTAGCCGTACCCGTGCGCTCCGCTGCACCCGTTAGAAATAAATATAAAGTAATTGCATAATTAAAATAGTACATTTGATCCAGGGAACATTCGTGTTTGATAGAAGGATAAATCGTTTATTATGTTACTTGATTTAAATTGTATTAAAAAATTAAAATGCGATCATTTTGATCTAGAGATCACTCATTTGGTCATAAAATTTATTTTAGGAAATACAGGAAACGAATGCCTATCAAGTTTTCTGTGCATAAGAAGCTATTTTAATCTTACCTGTCCTCGATTCACTCAGAAGTTACTGTAATAACATTATAGCATTATGTCCATCTAGAGAAACTACACTTTCCAATGGTGAAATAATAATTATACAAATCGGTTAATTTAGCTTCCGATATTACTTCATACAAACACAGAAACATTCTCTGTAGGCTATATTTCATAGCTTTCGATTGTTGTTGTCCAAGGCCCCTTATAGACGAGGTCATTTGTTTTTTATTTCATTACACCGCCTTAGATGACGTTGTTATTGTAATTTTGAAACTCATTTATCTCATTAAATATCAGTCCTATCAACATTTTGCATAGAATAAAACTTATCGGAAATTATTTTTAAAGAAACTTTTGATACGTAATATTTTTCATGAAAATTAATAATAAGGGAGATATTTCGATTTATTTAATTCAAGCCTCCTTATAACCCCCCTTTTAAATAAAATATTTTGAATGCCATATAGCCTAAATTCTAAGTTACAACGAACTTAATTTATATTCCAGTTTTCATATAAATCGGTTCAGCCATTATCACGTGAAAAAGTAACAAACATCCAGACAGACATACAAACAAAATTTTCAAAAAAGCGATTTTCGGTTTCAGGGCGGTTAATTATATATGTTAGGACCAATTATTTTTGGAAAATCGAAAATTACCGGAAAGATTTCGGCTACAGATTTATCATCAGTATAGATATTTATTGCATGTCAAAGTGACTTAGATCCACTCCATTATTCACATATAATTTTATAATGTTTTTATACATGTTCAGTTTTATAATATGCACACATGTTCTCTCACTGTATATCACCTGAGTTCAATGTGCCATTTGTTGTGTTCTCCACCTGAAGATGACTTTTTAAATAAGTCGAAAATATTTGTGGAAATATAACTTTGTAATGTAATACTTACTTACTAACTGGCTTTTAAGGAACCCGGAGGTTCATTGCCGCCCTCACATAAGCCCGCCATTGGTCCCTATCCTGAGCAAGATTAATCCAGTCTCTACCATCATATCCCATCTCCCTCAAATCCATTTTAATATTATCTTCCCACTTACGTCTCGGCCTCCCCAAAGGTCTTTTTCCCTCCGGCCTCCCAACTAACACTCTATATGCATTTCTGGAATCGCCCGTACGTGCTACATGTCCTGCCCATCTCAAACGTCTGGATTTTATGTTCCTAATTATGTCAGGTGAAGTATACAATGCGTGCAGTTCTGCGTTGTGTAACTTTCTCCATTCTCCTGTAACTTCATCCCTCTTAGCCCCAAATATTTTCCTAAGAACCTTATTCTCAAATACCCTTAATCTCTGTTCCTCTCTCAAAGTGAGAGTCCAAGTTTCACAACCATACAGAACAACCGGTAATATAACTGTTTTATAAATTCTAACTTTCAGATTTTTTGACAGAAGACTAGATGACAAAAGCTTCTCAACCGAATAATAACAGGCATTTTCCATATTTATTCTGCGTTTAATTTCCTCCCGAGTGTCATTTAGTCTATATTTGTTACTGTTGCTCCAAGATATTTGAATTTTTCCACCCCTTCGAAGGATAAATCTCCAATTTTTATAGTTCCATTTCGTACAATATTCTGGTCACGAGACATAATCATATACTTAGTCTTTTCGGGATTTACTTCCAACCCTATCGCTTTACTTGCTTCAACTAGAATATCCGCGTTTTCCCTAATCGTTTGTGGATTTTCTCCTAACATATTCACGTCATCCGCATAGACAAGAAGCTGATGTAACCCGTTCAATTTCAAACCCTCTGTGTTATCCTGAACTTTTCTAATGGCATATTCTAGTTGTAATGTAATAAAACAGAAAATTAATTCTGTATTAATATAGACCGATATGTTGTAGACTGAAACTACACAACTATAATTTAACATAATATTCTTGTTGACATCGTATGCAATATGTCTTATTCCAGTTTCTTCTTTGTTGTCTTCGTTTTGAATAACTGACCATTGTCTTGAAGTCATACCACCAATATTTCAGTCTGTACTGCCTCCTATGCTTTACCTTCGGATTCCATATTATTGATGTTTAGATCCATATCTGTAAGATGACCTTGTTTCAAATAATCTTTGTTCTCCACAAACCTCCCTGGATCTACCCAAATTGAATCCAAGTGATCTTGGTGAAATGTGATCTATTTGGTTTTTCTACCTCTAGGATACAGAGAACGTGAAACGATAGCTGCTATGCTAGGCCTCCACCTAGGGTTGCCAACCCCTAATTTTTAACAGTCTCCCGGCTCCCGTATTATTCTTCTCCCTTATTTTTGCATAATGTAAAAATTTTTATTTTAAACATTTGATTTTGCCTTGAATGATGTTCGATTATAACTTATGATGAATTATGTTATCCAAGAGATGCATTAAAATGTGCAGTCTCTATAGAAAGTAACGTTTGCCAGAAATGGGTTTTAGTGCTCACCCGTCTAAAATCAAGCCGTGTTAATGTTGTGAATTTGGGGGGGGGGGGGAAGCTAGTTTTGTTTCAAACATCTCAAGTAGTAATGCTCATGCAAAGAGGATATTTCATCTTATGAACAATAATAATTGGACTGATGTTCGAAACATGAGCACGACACATTTAATCGAATCAGAGCTGAAAAGTGCAGTCGACTTCAACTATTACGCGAGACAAAATCTGTCTCAAAATACTCTTAATTTAAGCCTAGCTGCGGAAGTGTATAGTGGCCACGTTCAATTAGTAGACTAGCGGTGTCAAAGAGGACGGAAGCTTTGTAGTTCCAATAATTTTAATTATGTCGCGCTGTCCGTTGTCGTCAAGTCTTTTGAAGGCCGCTCCAATACTCCACGTTATATTAATATATAGCAGCAACAAACAAGACGTGACAACGTCGCATTTTCATTTTATTATCGGTGCATGCAATAAAGACCTACAAATCTTAAAAGGAATGCCGCTGCCTAATAATTAAACGAGGCTACTATAGAATAAAGTTGCTTTTTAGTAACTGAACTAAATAATTTGGTATTTTATATGTGAAATTTTGTCGACTCCTTAGTCTCCCGTATTTTCTTTAAAAAAAATTTGGCAACCCTACTTCCACCTAAGGACATCTCGTTGATTACTTACTTACTTACTTACTTGCAAATGGCTTTTAAGGAACCCGAAGGTTCATTGCCGCCCTCACATAAGCCCGCCAGCTGTCCCTATCCTGTGCAAGATTAATCCAGTCTCTATCATCATATCCCACCTCCCTCAAATCCATTTTAATATTATCCTCCCATCTACGTCTCGGCCTTCCTAAAGGTCTTTTTCCCTCCTGTCTCCCAACTAACACTCTATATGCATTTCTGGATTCGCCCATACGTGCTACATGTCCTGCCCATCTCAAACGTCTGGATTTTATGTTCCTAATTATGTCAAGTGAAGAATACAATGCGTGCAGTTCTGTGTTGTGTAACTTTCTCCATTCTCCTGTAACTTCATCCCGCTTAGCCCCAAATATTTTCCTAAGAACCTTATTCTCAAACACCCTTAACCTATGTTCCTCTCTCAGAGTGAGAGTCCCAGTTTCACAACCATAAATAAATAAATAAATTATTATTGCGTCGCCACTTTGTCTAAGTGCATAGAGTATAGGCTTCCCTTGTCATTTGCTGACTTCTTTTGTCTTACCAGTGGCTCTATGTCGTGCTGACCACACAATTATGGAGATCCACAGTAGGCCTATGTGTCTGTTAATTGTTAATCCATAGACGTAGGTATTCGTGCTGTATTTCCTCCCTGCACCGTACTGGATTGTCTGAAGGTAAATAAAGAAAATTATTATTATTATTATTATTATTATTATTATTATTACAAACATAAATACCCTGAAAAGGATTCGAGCTCGAGACCATGGTTTCTACAGCATTAAAGGTATGCCTCAGTCGTTGAAATTGCCACATCTGCAGAATATTAGCTATGGCATGCAATTTTTCGAATTTGTGTAGAAGCTGCAAGCAGTACCTCATTACGATGATGGTAACCACTGTTGGAGTAGATTCACATTGAAATCTTAATGGCAGAGTTGCTACGAAAGTAACAAATAGTAAGGAAACCTTTTCTTGAACTCCATCCTCAAATGTTTCAGTCTTCCATTTATAGGAAATTGCTTTCCCGAATACCATTTTATTACGTTGGGAAGAATGAAGTGGCAGAAATTTTCTGTATACAGAATTATCAGGTAGTTACACGGAGAGCAGGATGAAATTGCTCAGCGGTATTTGGAATGATAGCGAAAGCAGTGAAATAAGAGACTGGAAAGAATTCACTGGCATTACTAAAGGAATATTAATATCTCGGGAAACTGCTTGTTTGGACAATGCAAAGTACTGGTGTGGGACCTAACGAGGTTCAACCGCAAACTAAGGTCTCCTTCTTCCTTTCCTCGTAGATTACCTGTGAAAAAAGTTGTTCTGGCTAAGTATAGATAGTGGAATTGTATACAATTTTAAAGATTGAAGGATTGATGAGGGTCATAGGCCTACTAGATTTACTGGCCAGTCTTTGAAACCTGAAATACTCGTGTTAGTAATCTAAGTTGGGGGGGAGGGATAAGAATTTTTTATGCACAGAGTGCGTCATTTGCAGTTCATAGTAATAATTGAAACAGATTCATGATATGCCATGTACAGGGTGTTTTCAAAAGTGATGGTTAAAACTTTAGGGATGAGAAGTATTAATGAAGAGAAGGGAAACAGTTCCAGTAAACATAGATCCGCAAATTAAGGGGAGAGGATGGTATTTTTGGTGAAAAAGAGTAAATTTTGAAAAAAGAATTCTTTAAAATACCTTGTGATATGTGTGGAATGCATAGCATAACATTTTGTGGGTATTTGTGCCCTTATCGGATGTTGAGTCGCCATTTTTAAACTTCCTGCGTAATGGATTTTTAAGTCACGCGCCCACTTTTATTGTTGTTTCCGGTAAATTAAATTTTCAAATTTTTTTTTTCTTTAAAATACCCTTTGATATGTGTAGAATGCATTGCATAATATTTTGTGGGTATTTGTGCCCTTATCGGATGTTGAGACGTCACTTTTAAACTTCCTGCGCTATGGATTTTTAAATCACACGCCCGCTTTTATCGGTTTCCAGTAACTTCATTTTTTTGCTACATTGTCAGACAAAAATGGATATAATTTCTGAACTATTAAAGATACATGCATGAAATTTAGAACACACATTCTTTAGACTATTAGGAAACTTTTCTCTCTAACAGAAGTTTGTTAATTGATTTAATTTAAAAAATACGTCCGTTTGTTTGCAAGAAACGAAATCAGGAAACTGTTACTAAATTTTAATTGTTTATTTTACAAACATAGGGACGAATATCAAAATTCTGTTACAGACATTTTGTAGAACATGCTTTTTGCAAATACATTGCAAAAACCTGTTTGAATCTATCTTTAAAAACGGTTTAGATATATTGGTTTTAGTACAATCCTGTATTGGGTATATTATTTTTCAAATTTGGGCCCCCAAATAATTTTTTTTGTTTCAAAATAATTTTATTTGGTTGAGTTGCCACAGCTATGAGCTCTCTACATACAAAAAATTAATATTTTACACCAAATAGGAAAAAACTTTTAAAAAATACCATCCTCTCCCCTTAAACGTTTACAAGATAATGACATGCTGGTTGTTACTGAAATTATTATAGCCTATTTCGTGTGCAGAATTTCCGTGTAGACTGACTCGTAAGTAGTGTATAGGAACAAAATCTGTTCAGTGGTTGAGGAAAATTTGTACACAGACAGACGGCGTATTCCATACCATTTTGCGGTATCATGTATTATTATTATTATTATTATTATTATTATTATTATTATTATTATTATTATTACTTACTAAGAAATGGCTCTTAAGGAATCCGTAGGTTCATTGCCACCCTCACATAAGCCCGCCATCGGTCCCTATCCTATTATTATTGTTATTATTATTATTATTATTATTATTATTATTATTATTATTATTATTATTGATTATAAATATGAGATTAACTGCGAATATTTTAATTGCTGTAGTTTATTTGCCAGACGTCAAGATCTTGATTACTTATTTTTTTGTAAAGTTCTTAAGGGTGATATTGATTGTGAATCTTTCCTAAGCAATATCAGTCTTCGTATTCCTGCTAAGGGTTTAAGATATCATAAAATGTTTTACAATAGAAATTCTAAATCTCTCTCTCCGGTCTGCAGATGTATAAAATATGCTAATTTGCATGGATCAAGCTTGGATCCATTTAATGTGTAGTATATATTTTGAAGTTTTATATCAGTTTTCATTCATATCTTTTGTTTAAATATGTATTTTAATATTATTCTCGCTCATTATGCTATGTAGTTTAGTCATCCATTTTATCCCGTCCATTCATTGTCATTATTGTCGTTGTATTATAATCTTGTATATCTTTGTAATATTATTTTATATGATTCCATTCTTCATTCATGATTCCATTATTTCATTTGTAATTATCATTTTAATTAATTGCCGTTAATTTAATTATTTCTTTGTACTTTTATTGTAAATTATTGCTAATGTTTTTGTTACATTGTTTGTGCTGAACTGTAATTGGCCTCTGGCTGTTGTACAGCACATTAAATATAAGTAAATAAATAAATAAATTATTATTGCGTCGCCACTTTGTCTAAGTGCATAGAGTATAGGCTTCCCTTGTCCCTTGTCATTTGCTGACTTCTTTTGTCTTACCAGTGGCTCTATGTCGTGCTGACCACACAATTATGGAGACCCACAGTAGGCCTATGTGTCTGTCAATTGTTAATCCATAGACGTAGGTATTCGTGCTGTATTTCCTCCCTGCACCGTACTGGATTGTCTGAAGGTAAATAAAGAACATTATTATTGTTATTATTATTACTATTATTATTATTATTATTATTATTATTATTATTATTATTATTATCAGGCGGCCGGGTAGCTCAATTGGTAGAGCAGCTGGCTACGGACTGGAAGGTCCGGGGTTCGATCCCAGGTGGAGACAGGATTTTTTCTCGTTGCCAAACTTCCAGAACGGCCCCGAGGTTCACTCAGCCTCCTATAAAATTGAGTACCGGGTCTTTCCCGGGGTTAAAAGGCGGTCAGAGCGTGGTGCCGACTACACCACCTCATTCTAGTGCCGAGGTCATGGAAAGCATGGGGCTCTACCTCCATGTCCCCCAAGTGCCTTCATGGCATGTTACGGAGATACCTTTACCTTTTTATTATTATTATTATCATTATTATTATTATTATTATTATTATTATTATTATTATTATTATCATCATATTCTGTTATGATAACCGAAATTATCAAAGCGGACAATAAGACTATGTTTTGAGACTTTGTTCAGCCAAACTCACCAATTGTATAGTATATAAAACGATTCATTGTACAAACGTTCATGGAATGTCATAACAGGCAAGCAATAAAAATCATAATTCTAAAGTATTTGATTCAAAGTCCATATTATGCAAGTTATATCATGAAATACTGCAGAATAACATCAATTTAAACATTACTTTATCGCTAACGTCTCTATATATGGCAATTTAAGATCTTTCTTTACTCCTCTAAACGAACAGTATGCAAAATTCTGTTTGTGACATGTTAGACGAATTTATTACCAGAATTCTGTGGAAACAAGAGTTGAATTTTGGCGTATGCGAAAACTGATCAGTAGTTTCTCATTTTCAAGTGTTATCATTGCACATTTTCTCGTTGTTTTTCAGTGATACCAGCGAAATTAACCTGTGTTAGCTAAGTATATGTTGCACTCGGCATTTATGGAGTAATGGAATAAATTACATGTTTTTTAATCGTTTCTAGTTACTGTGAAGCGTAGACAACGAAAAGAATAATCACAAGTTTTTATATTTTTAGGCTTATGCTACATATTTAACCTCTGATTGAGACTCTAGCTGATATGTAGAGACCCAGAAACAAAATTTGTGCCACTTAATTTTAGTTAGTTCCAGATACAACACATTACACATGTACAGTAAACAAGGGCGCCTAAATGTATACTACTTGTGAACAGTCTTGCGAAGCTTGTTGCCTACATATAGGAGGACTGCTACCAAGACTCGGCCCATTTTTTTTAATTCCGTATTGTACAGGGACATCATTTTATTTTTACTTGCATTTTTATTGTACCTGCATTTCTGAATGTACTTCACTCTCACCCCTTCACTAATGTCCTTGCTCCCGTCAGCCACACAAACTTACGGCCGCTGTTGCATTCGAAGTCTTCAAGCAGTGAAGTAAACACTGCAGTGTATAGTGTGTTTCAGAAATATGATTGCGTTTTTATAGAAGAAAGAACCTAGCCTATATTAATAATATCGTACTAAAAATTATATTCAAGAAACGATAAATTCAATTTCAGAGAATATGCTTCAAAATGTTTTTAATAATATGCGTACTGAATTGAAGCCTGCATTGTAATGAACGGCAACCATTTTCAGCAACTTGTTTAAAAATTCAGATTAGCTTTTTTGAATTGAGGTGGCTAGAAGCAAAGGGATGCTAGTGACATTTGTAATAACATGAGTTAAGTGCATCCAGTGTAAGCTAAAGTATCTAAAATTTTAGTGGCAATGGGATATTTTAATCGCATCACACATTAAAAATTAAATAAAAATTTCACCGGTTTTACGAACGCTTAAATATTTAAACCCCATTTTCTCAAAAGTAACTTAAGTGCGCTTACAGCCCTTTACTTATGACCCCCTCAATTTAAATGCACACTCTATATTGTATGTTAACACCAATAATTAATATGCTAAATAAAGTAGACATTACATAACGAACATAGCCGCCTGAAAAGTTGAGTTTTTGAAAAAAAAAATGTTACTACTCTACTATATTTTGATAAATTCCGTAAAAGTGATGATCAAACTGAAAATCGTAATACAACATAAATGGATACACTACTTTTCTCTCCTCCTATACCTTGTAAAATGATTTGTTTACATATTGCACTAGTAACATCAGACTCTTGTAATGGAAGGGGGCAACAGTGTTTCCGTGTATAGCCAAGTT
The DNA here is from genome assembly GCF_040183065.1 of Periplaneta americana. Lineage (NCBI taxonomy): Eukaryota > Metazoa > Arthropoda > Insecta > Blattodea > Blattidae > Periplaneta > Periplaneta americana. The sequence goes on from NC_091130.1 coordinate 135,572,890, forward strand.
AATGTTAAAAATGTTGGTAAAAATAAAGTGATGTCCCTGTACATCTATTATCAGGCAGTACATATTGTCAGAGGAAGAACAGTTTTGTTTGTATACATCTAAAGTCTGATTAGTGTACCTAATATTATGTATCTTGTCAGCGATGTATGCAATGGGATGGGAAAGGAACTGGCCACCCTAACCCATTATCTCCTGGCTTAATTGCCTCATGAATGATACCTTATTGTCACTTGTGAGGTTCAAACCTGTCTTCGGACAGTTTACTAAACAACTATGTATTTAGGTCCAAGGTTTTTTTGTCGCATTGTTTACTTATTCTTCCCAAGGGGCGGAGAACCATGATTGAAATATGTCACTAATAACAAAGTAAAATATCATACACTGGTATTAGTAATAACTAAGGAGAGGATTCCTATGTAATTAAATATTATTTCTGCGTGTGATAAAACATAATTAACAAAGTTAAAAATTCCGAACATGAAGTTTCAAGTTTAAAACCCGAATTTTATTTCACATAAAAATACATATTTTCACAAAAAAATTATGTAAATTCATATTTTCAGGAAATCTATTATAAACACATAAACCTTGGAGTTTTTTTACTTTAATAATTTTTTACAAGAACTTTTAAACATTTTAAAACTAAATCAATTATGTCACTCAGAAGTACGTTATCTTTTTAAAAATTCTTGGTTGCTTCATGTTTCTAAGTAGAGATGGGTAAAAAACGCTGGAACAGTTTATTTGAAACTGTTTCACAATTGAAACTGTTTCGTATCGAAACAGTTTCGTAATATAACCTGTTCCAACTGTTCCAAAGAGTGTTACACTGCTCCAGTGATATCAACGTTCCACATGGTTCCAAGAGATAAGCAGTTCAGTTTCTAAACAGTTTTCCTCTTCTTTGCTGTTTGCAAAGGCAACGTGTAGCGCTATCATTGACCTCCAATCGAAAGTAGATAATATAATATCCATGTTCCACACGGCCTTCGTGCAACAGTAGCCTATGTAGGATCGCGCAATTTAATTGTACGAAATTCCCTAATAAATCTCCTAATTATTAGCTGTCCATTGATGGAGAATATGTTCATAGTACCCTGACGTAGTATTAATTATTAATATACCGCGAAAAATATCATCGGCTAATGTCATCGTTATTAAACTCTCCTAGGGTTATATGCGTTATTTTTACTAAAATCGATTTATTTTGAATTGTAGTTATTTACTGTATCCTTAATGGTAACCTACGACAACTATCTTTCGTTGTCATAATGCAGTGGACAGGTGATTTAAAGACGATTCAAGGGCCTTGAAACATGTTCCCGAAGCAGATGAGAGGTTCAAACAGTTGGAACAGTTGGCACTGATGTTGTAAACATATTCTTATGAAACCGTTATCTTTGAAACTGTTATTTTGGAACAGTTTCGTTCATGAAACAGTTACAGTCGAAACTGTTTCTTAAAAAGAACAGTTTATCCCATCTCTATTTCTAAGCGCTGTGTGGTGTATCCGTGATCCATTTTTGTAATAGTATCGCTTCAAGTTCTGAGAACTGCTAGGCAGCATATCAGTGTTATTATTAGAGAATAAATTAACATTGACAAGGAGGAGAGATCTTGCAACACATAATTAGGAATGTTTATTGTTGCTGAAGATGATTTCATTCCACGCTTTGTTTGTGAAACATAACAGATAAGATCTCGGGTATGAACATTATTTAATTTAAACAAATCTCTCGCTTCTCGCTCATGTCCATCAAGTAAAGCGATACGTCTTGTTGTGATTCCCTGTTATCGGGCTTCGTCAATCGATATCCTTCAAGATATACTGAAAGATGGTTGTTTAAAAAACGATTTGGCTTTCCTATTAGCAAATCTAAGCTTTATGTGTGACACCATAAAAAAACTCGAAACATCCAAAAACCTGTTGTCTGAAACAGTTAGGGAGGTGCGTGCCGTGGGAATTAAACTAGACTCGCTACCAGGTTCAGAAGTACAAGTACAAAGGGACAAATTCCAGAATGTGTTTGGGAAAAACAGTGGATATAAAAAAATGTGTAAAGTTGCTCAAGTATTGGAGGGTGTGCCTGTAGGTGAAAATGACGGTGTTTGTGTTTGTGATATTCCTCTCTTTATGCACGTCTGACGACCTGTGATGTGGAAAGATCGTTTTCACAGTATAAGTCATTGTTCAGAGATAATCGGCATGAATTTGTGTTGGAGAATTTGGAGATGACCTTTGTTGTTCACTGCAATTCTCGGCCAACTACTAGCACTCAAGTGTGGTTGGTGAGTACCTAGTAACATTTTTTTTCCAAGCTAAGTAAGGTGTTTTTGTCATAATTAAAAGAAAATATTTTGTAATTTTTATCAAATATTTTCGTACTTTTTAGCACATAAAAAATAAATATATTTAAATTTTTTAGCACATAAAAATCCGCTCCCTAATTATCAGGCAGTACATATTGTCAGAGGAAGAACAGTTTTGTTTGTATGCATCTGAAATCTGATTAGTGTACCTAATATTATGTATCTTGTCAGCGATGTATGCAATGGAGTGGGAAAGAAACTGACCACCCTACCCCATATCTCCTGGCTTAGTTGCCTCATGAATGATACCTTATTGTTGTCACTTGTGAGGTTCAAACCTGTCTTCGGACAGTTGACTAAACAGCTATGTATTTAGGTCCAAGATCTTTTTGTCGCATTGTTTACTTATTCTTCCTAGATGGCGGAGTAACATGATTGAAATATGTCACTAATAACAAAGTAAAATATCATACACAGGTATTAGTAATAACTTACGAATAATACAACAAATCAGAATTATGGCCCATAAAATTAATAACTTTCCTTCCTGGGGCCCGTTTCTCAAAACTCATGGACTAATAATACTAGTCTGTACAGTAGTAATATTAGTTCATTTTACAAGTCTGTGTTTCTAGAAACTACAAGAGTAAAGTAGTAGTTACCAGTTCACAGACTAGTAATATTGGTCGATTTCACCAGTTCATAAATGATCCTGTTTCTCAAAATGCTAATCTAGTTGATTATACTAGTATTCAACAGGAATATTCCTACAAGACTCTAAAGACTGGTGATTTCTATATTATCAGTTACCAGTGGCAATCTTTCTCAGATAATCAAAACAAAATATTGTAGTTATTTTTTTAATATGTGGTTTAGTGATTCCGATTGAAGTAGTGAAGAAGTTGTGAGAAGAGCTAAAACTATATCGAGAAGGAACAATTATTATTCCTTTAAGGGAGCATTGTTTAAATATAATGAACGGTTTAAATAAAGTGCTGAAAAGCTTGGAGAGTTGTTAAATATAGTGGGACCTGCCATAACAAGACAAACAAATAGAAGTCATGCATTATCAGCAAAGCTTCAAATACAAATTGCTCAACAAATCGGGATGTTGATTATTTTCCAATGCCATCTGCGCTAGACCAGCAACACTTGCAGAATTTTTTTCCTAATAATCTAATACCAATTCATCAACTGCAGTAATTTTTGCTGGCTTTCCTCCTCCACTGCCAGTTCTTCTGGCATTGTCAACTTTAGCCTACAAATTAAATATAAAACGACACTAATTTATGAATAGATCAAACGTAAAACTGAAAAAAAAATAGCGAATTTTTCAAGTCATAAGCGACATTCATGTCGGCAGTAGACCCACTAGCTACATAATGTGTTCATATTATGATACTGTGAACTTGAATTGGTACTTCTCAAAGTTGCTTTCTTAATGTTGGGTCAGTAAGTGTCCCTAACGTATGCATAATCTTTGTTCTGAGGTATCAGTTCCATAGCCTAACACATTACAAAATTTTTTGTCCATTCGTTTACTTTATAATTTTTTGTTATTATGCTTGAAAAAGCACCGAATGATATATCCTTTGATTCATTAATCATATTGAGTATAGTTAATTTGCTTTCAATTCATGGAATTTCAAGAGAAGAGAGAAGTAAGAACCAAAACACAAACAACTTAGCCTTCTAACCTCAAATAACAATACCTACCAATGACTATAAACAAATGAACTCAATCAGCTGACTAATGAAAGAGATCATGTGACTAGTGAAAAATTGTCACAAGTTACTAGACTGGTAAAATAGTTTGAGAAACAGAATATACTACAGCCGGTGAAATATACTCTGGTAACTAGTAACTGGTGAACTACTAAACTAGTATTTTTGAGATACAGGCCCCTGGTTGCTTAAAAGTAACTTATTGTAGTAACACTTGCATTGTCTTTTTATGGCTTTTGAATCTGCTTTTTTTTTCACAATTAATTATAGTTTATGTTTCTTTGAGAAAACAATATATATTATTGTTTCCTGTTCATGTAACTTATAAGTGATGTGAAGTAAGCAAGTATCAAATTACGAACGTATTTTTTACTGTTAAGTATTTATTATACTCTGCTGTTATAAAATGCAGTGTTAAAGAGCCGACACAAAGAGGACTGCAATCGTGCGAAAAAAAAAAATCATCTATGCATAGCTCCGGGCAAGTCTTTAGGAATCACATTTTTATCACCCCTGGTAAAATCCCGAATTGTTTAAACGCTTAGGTTGGGCTGTGGCGTGTCTTGCGGAGTATTCGTAATGTTTTTTTTTTTTTTTTTTTTTTTTTTTTTTTATATGAAATCGTGTTTTATAAGCCTTGTAACCCGTACTGCTTGCTTTAGAATTCCTTCCCATAGAAATTACCGCCCTATCCTTATTTACTATGGTAAACACATAGTGTAAAGAAAAGACGAAGCAAGGAGAGGATTGTGCTATACCCCAATCATCATTTTTATTTCCCGTCCCAAGACCGGACCCGAAGATGAGCCGAATGGAACCGAATATTGTCGAATGTTGATTGTGTTGGCTGAAACAGGCAAGCCGGCAATGAAGAGGGCGACGTACTTAGTACATACGTGTGATAGTTTAGTGTGGTTTGCTGGGTTTTTTGCCGCGGCTGTATTCGAATGTCGGCTTGGTGGTGTCGGCGTTTCGTCGTGGGATCTCGTGTGTGTGTTGTGCCAGGCACATGGTGTAGCGTGCAGATGCAAGTGTAAGCATACAAGTATGTGCAATGTTTCCTCAAATATTTCAGGTGACAGTGTCGATACGTAAAGTCAGGCATTCAATACCGCCCTTTAATTTCCTGTCTTGAATTATATAGTGTGAGTAGGAGGTTATGCGTCATTTATTACTTAGGATTTTCACAATTTGTTCCGCCTTGGATGAGAATTGAGAATGGGTTTCGGTCATGTAAATAGGAGAGAGAATATAACATCGCTGATTTTATATTAATAGTGAAATTATCGTTTTGAATGGGTGCTTGTGAATTCTACGAAAGAGGTTCATGCCATGCCATTACCGTATAATGAAGTATTGTTTCCTTGTGCAAAATAAATAGGTATTTAATATGTTTAAAGAATAAGTTTTGGTGTACTTCGTTCACGAATACCAAAGCCCAACTTTATCTTCAAACAATATTCCGTTTGCAGTCTTATGTTACGTATTTAACATATGAAGGGCTAGCAGCGAAATAATGGTAAGTTACACATTTGTCGAAATTAAGAATTCGCATGATGTGAAAACAGTACGACAAGCATCTCTGAAGATTTTATACCTACGAAATTAGTAAAAATAATTCGCTTAATTGAGTCAGTGATTTTGTTGTTGTCACTTTGTGACATTTTTACATAAAAATAAATAGGCTTATAAGTTATGTCTTGAATCGTATTTGGGCCTTAACCCTTTGCAGCATAGTGGTTATTCAGAAGAACCACCGTTTTCTTTCTTTCTAAATTTTATGACACATATTCCACCAAGGAACCACCTCTTGAGTATACATAGAGGTGCCATCTGTGTTTTGAAGTTGTGTGCAGAGTTAAAATGTTGTAAAAAATTGATCGAAGCTTTGTTATGACCCATGATATGAAAAACATAAAAAATCAATTTGTGCTGCAAAGGGTTAAGAGACACTGGGACTGAGTTTTGAAATTCTTAAAATTGTAATTAATCTATTTCAAATTCGGCGGGTTTATTGTGTCTGTACGTTTAAATAACAGTACCAAATTTAATCAGGTTTCATTCATCAGTTCCTTAGATATTAATTTTCACGTATTTTAATGATTTTACATTATTGTAAATTTAAAACATCCCTGAAGGCTTTAAAAATCTTCTGTGAAGGACTTACACTTCATGACAAAGAAAACTGCGCATGGATTTTTAAATTTGAGAATTGATTGACAATATAAAATTTCTCTTATAAATCATAATTTTTGCTTGATAATTTTCTTTAATTTTTAGAGGTTAAAAATTAATATCATGAAAAGTTTTCAGTGAAGAGCTGATTCCATGCGCAGCTTTGTGTATTGCAGTATGCTGAGTATTCTTGTAAATTGGAGCAAATGGAAGCCGCTAGGAACTTTATTATTGACAAGAAAAGTAGTTTTGAGAAAACGCAATTTTTAGTGGGTGTGGTATTTTAAAAAGGGTCACCTGATCATCAAAAGTAGTACGCGGGAACTAAATATAGGAGAGAATGTTAAACAGATGTATAATAATAATAATGGTTTTATTTAACCTGGCAGAGTTAAGGCCGTAAGGCCTTCTCTTACACTCAATCAGGATTAAAACTTACTTACATAGTTGAACATGCAACTGTATCGGATGTAAGTAATTACATACTGATACGATTTAGATACATAATGAGATAAAAAAAGAGGTAGTTACATAAAAATTTACCTCATAAAATAAAAATAACAGTGGAGTACATATTAATGTTGTTAGAATCAAATACGAATCACACAAAAACAGAAGTCGATAATTTAATAAAAAATGTACACAGTAAAAATAAAAATAAACACATTGGAATACATATTAGTATTAGATTACAAGTCAGTAGGGTTCTCATAATTAATCCAGAAGCCGACAATTGGATAAAATGTACACAATAATAAATAATAATACACTTATAACAAAAAATAATAATAATGAAATAACACAGCGGAATAGATATTGGTGTTAAGTGATAAATAAACACGAGTTACATGATTGCACAATAAAAATAAGAAACAAAAAATGAAAATAAATGTAGAATATATTGCATTAAATATTTGCAAATATTTATAAGGTAATTATTTATGTAAAAAAAAAAAAACAAAAATGTCTGTGTTTACCATTTTGGCCAAAAATTCAGTCCTGGTGTCCCTTAAGTGTATAATGTTTACAGGAATTTTTTAAGATATAGGTTAAAAATTACAAAACATAAATTTGACGTCTGGAATTGCTTGAAATATTTAAACTTCTGTTCTATATAATTCTCATTAACTTATTTGACTTACCGGTATATTTCAGCGTTACTTTGATATATAATTAACTACCAAAAAATGTGTTACTGTTTACGAATAAACATGAAGAGTCCACTGCAAGAATGATGGATGTCACTTTCTTGTCGAAAATGAACCAAGACTGTCAATGCATAGCTTAAGACATATAGAATCTACATAGAGAGTTATATGGCATTAACACTGATAGTCATTGTCCAGTAATGATCGGAAAATCACAGTTAAGCTTTGAGCACTAAGCATTTCAAACTTTCAATTGCTTCTCCTGCAAAATGTATTCCAAATGAGATCCATCATTCTTGCAGTGGACTCTTCACATTTTATCAATTTGATAATGTTATGTTATCTACGAAATTCATGGTGCAAAAGTTTACTGTTATTTCAAGTGACGATAGTTTTCGTATGTGCGTTCGCATTTATATCATAGTTTTATCACTATTGTCATCCATTTTATTTCACAATTATAATTTATTTATTTATTTATTTATTTATTTATTTCATCAATCTTTGTTCACGTCATGGCGGATTAGATGTATTCCAGTTCTTAATCCGCCATCACTCTCTATACAAATTTAACACAAAGTAATACATAATGAACCTATAAGTTTCCTCTGTTTACAATAATAAAAATAATAATAATAATAATAATAATAATAACAATAATACACAACTAGGCCTAATACTAAGTATAGCTCTTGTATTTAAAACTCCTACCTTAGCTTTTTCATTTTATGCTGAATCTCTTAAGAATTATTCTGTTAACTTCAATGACTACTCTTCGTAGTTTCTTATCGTGTGACTACTCAACATTTATAATTCAATCTCCGTTAGAGCTTTGACTTTCTCTTCCCATCTAACTTTATTCTATTATCCATGTGCTAAAAAGGATAAATGTTCGTCTTCCCTCTTGCTTAAAAAAAGTCCCTTGTGCAGACGCTTGTATTTCCCTATTTTGACTATGCTGACATTTTACTCACTGACCTTTCCAACGACAAAAAAACGAAACTTCAACGTGCTCATAATTTGTGTGTACGTTTTGTAAGCAATGTTCGTAAATATGATCACATTACCCCATCCCTGGAAGCAATAGGTTGGCTTAAACTAGATAAGAAAAGAAATTTACATTCACTTCTCCTTCTCTTCGAAATCTTGACCTCTTCTATTCCTTCGTACCTGTCGTCTCGCTTCACTTACCTTTCTTCCCACCACAATCTGAACACACGCTCTCGCCATGAAACAATACTAACAATACCATCCCATCGCACCTCCTCATACTCATCCTCTTTCACAATAGCCCTGCCAAGACTCTGGAATTCGTTACCTGCTAGCATCAGGGACTGTCGAAATAAAATTCAATTCAAACGCAAACTTACTAGGCACTTGGTCAGTAATTGAGACTCGTTCAGACATGGTTTCTTGTAAATAGTTCTCTTAATCTATCACAAAATATTTCAATATCCGGTAATTTCATCACTATAGAATTTTGTTATTGTAGGTTTAATTTGTAATTTAGTAAATACAAAAATATTCTTTGTTCTTAACTTCTGAGATAAAATGTCTAGTTTTCATTAATCAGGTATTCTTGTCGTACTTTAATTTTTATTGTAATTGTAAGTGTAAATTTAATATTAATTGTAATCTTATTGTTCATGTTATAGTTGTAATCTCCTGGTAGAGGGGCAGAGAAGGCCTGACGGCCTTATCTCTACCAGGTTATATAAATAAATACTACTAAAAATACTACTACTAATTTTAACTCTAAAAAGAAATTTTCCTAATTTATGCAAATTGCTGGCGTTTAGGTGACCATTCATTTTTTTATAAGCTACTATAGCGTTTATTTGTAGAAATTATTTTATCTACCCAACTGTCAAAATTATAATTAAACTTATTGTAATTAAAAGTCCACAGCTATCTTTCAGTATTCAGTGCATAGTGCATGCGTTTCGCAACCAAGCTGGGACGTAAGTAATATTCACCTTCAATATTGCTTTCTCTGAAACTGCACATATCATATGTCACACCACGATACGCGAATAAAATCTCTCATAAGTAGTTTTATGAATAAGTTTATATGCTGACTTACAATTACACGTGTGCAGTTATTCCTTAAGTGAAGGTAGATTATTTTGTAAGGAGATTATAAGTTGAAATATAATTTGATAGCAGACATACCTGAGACATTTACTACCTTCGTAATTCAGCCTGTACCGTGAGTAAAGAAGGTAATAAAATACTATCTTGTTACGTATTTATATCCCTCGAACTAGTCGTATAATAATCTGGTATAATTGAACAATTTTAGACTTTTAAAGCATTGGAAAAGTGATGACTTTCGCGGAATAAGATGAACATATACTTTCCGGAGAAGTTAATGAATTCACTGTCATGATGTGTAATTCCGAACGTTACGTAGGCTACAGTAATTAGTATAGAAGTTGATGAACTTCGTACAGAAAGTTTAAGGTGAATCTTCGATCCCACTGCACACATCACACACGCACAAAAAAGTTACTTACTTACTTACAAATGGCTTTTAAGGAACCCGAACGTTCATTGCCGCCCTCACATAAGCCCGCCATCGGTCCCTATCCTGTGCAAGATTAATCCAGTCTCTATCATCATATCCCACCTCCCTCAAATCCATTTTAATATTATCCTCCCATCTACGTCTTGACCTCCCTAAAGGTCTTTTTCCCTCCGGTCTCCCAACTAACACTCTATATGCATTTCTGGTTTCGCGCATACGTGTTACATGCCCTGCCCATCTCAAACGTCTGGATTTAATGTTCCTAATTATGTCAGGTGAAAAATACAATGCGTGTAGTTCTGCGTTGTGTAACTTTCTCCATTCTCCTGTAACTTCATCCCGCTTAGCCCCAAATATTTTCCTAAGCACCCTATTCTCAAACACCCTTAATCTATGTTCCTTTCTTAGAGTGAGAGTCCAAGTTTCACAACCATACAGAAGAACCGGTAATATAACTGTTTTATAAATTCTAACTTTCAGATTTTTGGACAGCAGACTGGATGATAAGAGCTTCTCAGCCGAATAACACGCATTTCCCATATTTATTCTGCGTTTAATTTCCTCCCGAGTGTCATTTATATTTGTTACTGTTGCTCTCAAGATATTTGAATTTTTCCACCTCTTCGAAGGATAAATCTCCAATTTTTATATTTCCATTTCGTACAATATTCTGGTCACGAGACATAATCATATACTTTGTCTTTTCGGGATTTACTTCCAAACCGATCCCTTTACTTGCTTCAAGTAAAATTTCCGTGTTTTCCCTAATCGTTTGTGTATTTTTCTCCTAACATATTCACGTCATCCGCATAGACAAGAAGCTGATGTAACTCGTTCAATTCCAAACCCTGCCTGTTATCCTGAACTTTCCTAATGGCATATTCTAAAGCGAAGTTAAAAAGTAAAGGTGATAGTGCATCTCCCTGCTTTAGCCCTCAGTGAATTGGAAAATCATCAGATAGAAACTGACCTATACGGACTCTGCTGTATGTTTCACTGAGACACATTTTAATTAATCGAACTAGTTTCTTGGAAATACCAAATTCAATAAGAATATCATATAATACTTCCCTCTTAACCGAGTCATATGCCTTTTTGAAATCTATGAATAGCTGATGTACTATACCCTTATACTCCCATTTTTTCTCCATTATCTGTAAAAAGTTAGATAATTAAAAATAACCTCAAAGTTGTAGCACATCAATGTTATCACTATGAAAGCTGTGAACTCATCCAAACAGCCCCAAATACCTTAGATTCCTATATACCCTACGGATCGTTTTTTCCGACATTTTCACAGACAATAATCAGGTGACCCAGTAGTACCACTATCGTTTGCATTACGCGGGAAAGCGGATATTACTTACTTATGGCTTTTAAGGAACCCGAAGGTTCATTGCTGCCCTCACGTAAGTCCGCCTTCAGTCCCTATCCTGGGCAAGATTAATCCAGTCTCTACCATCATAGGCCTATCCCACTTTCCTCAAATTCATTTTAATATTATCCCCCCATCTACGTCTCGGCCTCCCCAAAGGTCTTTTTCCCTCCGGCCTCCCAACTGCAGTACATGCAGTTACACGTTGTGTAACTATCTCCATTCTCCTGTAACTTCATTCCTCTTAGCCCCAAATATTTTCCTAAGCATCTTATTCTCAAATACCCTTAACCTCTGTTCCTCTCTCAAAGTGAGAGTCCAAGTTTTACAAACATACAGAAGAACCGGTAATATAATCTATAATAATAATAAATCTGTAGCCGAAATTTTTCTGGTAATTTTCGATTTTCCAAAAATAATTGGTCCTAACATATATAATTAACCACCCTGAAACCGAAAATCGCTTTTTTCAAATTTTTGTTTGCCTGTCTGTCTGTCTGTCTGTATGTTTGTTACCTTTTCACGCGATAATGGCTGAACCGATTTCGATGAACATTGGAATATAAATTAAGTTCGTTGTAACTTAGATTATAAGCTATATGGCATTCAAAATACTTTATTTAAAACGGGGGTTATAAGGTGGCCTGAATTAAATAAATCGAAATATCTCGCTTATTATTGATTTTTGTGAAATATGTTACATAACAAAAGTTTCTTTAAAAATGATTTCTGATAAGTTTTATTCTCTGAAAAATTTTGATAGGACTGATATTTAATGAGATAAATGAGTTATAAAATTAAAATAACTGCCATCTAAGGCAGTGTATTGAAAATAAAAAACAAATGACTTCGTCTATAAGGGGCCTTGGACACAACAATCGAAAGCTATGAAACATAGCCTACACACAATGTTTCTGTGCTTGTATGAAGTAATATCGGAAGCTAAATGAACCAATTTGTATAATTAATTATTATTTCATCATTGGAAAGTGTAGTTTCTCTGGATGGACATAATGCTATAATGTTATTACAGTAACGTGTGAGTGAATTGAGGACAGGTAAGATTAAAATAGCTTCTTATGCACAGAAAACTTGATAGGTTATTCTGTATATTCATTTCCTGTATTTTTTGTAATAATGTTTATGAACATATTCATTTTTATCTCAGAGAATTAACGAACAACGAGGGTGTATTGATTTAGTATGCAGTAATAGTACGTTACTTTAGCAATCCATTATTTTATAATTCAAATTTTAACTATGCTCAATTGAATCGTGTTAAAATACATCAAATACATATGCAATAAATGCAATGCAAAAAAATTGGGTAATGAGCCAAGCAGATTACGTTGCTCTGTTGTAAAAGTTGTTCCTCTTGAGATTCAAGAGCTCCCGCAACAAATTAAAAACTTTCTAATTCGAGTACATCCGTTATCAACACACTTCTTCATAATATAATATAATATAACATAAACATAATAATAAATCTGTAGCCAAAATTTTTCTGTTAATTTTCGCTTTTCCAGAAATAATTGGTAATAACAATTAAGAAACATGTTAAAGGAATTGTCATTGCACCAAATGAGTGGTCTCTGGATCAAAATGACCGCATTTTAATATTTTAAATACAATTTAAATTAAGTAAGATATTAAACGATTTATCCTTCTATCAAACACGAATGTTCCCTGGATCAAATGTCCTATTTTAATTATGTAATTACTTTATATTTATTTCTAACGGGTGCAGCGGAGCGCACGGGCACGGCTAGTTGTTATAAATTCTAACTTTCAGATTTTTGAGCAGACCGGAAGATAAAAGCTTCTCGGCCGAATAATAACAGGCATTTCCCATATTTATTCTGCGTTTAATTAACTCCCGAGTGTCATTTGTATTTGTTACTGTTGCTCTAAGGTATTTGGATTTTTCCACGTCTTCGAAGGATAAATTTCCAATTTTTGTATTTCCATTTCGTACAATATTCTGGTCACGAGATGTATAAAAGCGGATATTATATCAGTAATTAATAGGCACTTTTTGGTACGATTTTTGGTAATCATACCTTACGAAAGCAATTCTTTCTTCAGTTGGTGTTGGGGCAAATCTACCTAATGTAAGGCATACCATAAACCTGAACAAACCAAATCTAACCTATCACTTATCACTTGCCAGACATTGGCGACACTACGAGAACCCTCTGCTGAATATATCCTACACAGAACTATAATTAATTGTGAGATAACGGACTGAGATATAAATGTGCGAGATTTTTCTTAAGTGTAATTGTGCCCGAGGCACGATCCCGCGAGAAACTTTAAATCAACTTAAACAATTTAAAATTTGTGATGCAACGATTGATGCCATAGGATCTCATGTGTTAAAATCATCCTTAGCTATAATTAGTAGCGAAAATCATTTCTACCCAAGAAACTTTTATTGTAAATGATTTCCTATGTTTTCTTAGGATTTATCTCAATGTTTTTTTTCTTTCAAATTGTCACATAATTGTTTTTAATGATTGTTCATTATGAATTGATTAGTAGGCCGATATATTGAACCCTTATCAAGGGCAGATTCTTCTTCTTCTTCTTCTTCTTCTTCTTCTTCTTCGGCATTTTCCCACTTATAGGTTCGCCGTCTTCAGTTTCCATATATATCTATCGTTCCAATCTCCTTCTTCCAAATTCCTGTCGTCCATTACTGCTCTGACATGGGTTTTCCATTTCAATTTTGGTCTACCACGTTTATTTTTTCCTGGGGGTGACCATTGATATATATTTTTTGGCCATCTTTCGTTCCCCATTCTTTGTACATGTCCATACCATTTCAGAGTTTGATTTTCTATTCTCTTAACGACAGATGTGGTGACGTTCATTTCTTTCCAAAGGAGTTTATTTCTAATTTTATCCTGTCTTATTTTTTGAAGACTTCTCCTAAGATAGTCGAATTCAACTGTTCTAATTTTGTTTTTTTGTAGTTCTGTCATGGACCAAGTTTCACTTCCATATGATAAAATATTCTGTATTATACTCTTGTAGATTTTAATTTTAGTTTCTTTTGTAATATTTTTATTCCAGATTATTCCATGCAAAGTCTTGGTAGCATTTTTTGCCAAAGCAATTTTATTTTGAATGTCTCTCTCACATGTACCTATATTTGTGATTATTGATCCAAGATATTTAAAGGATTCACATTTTTTAATTTTTCCTGTTTCAAGTATGAGGTCACCCACATCTCTTCCTAAACACATATATTCTGTTTTCTGTAGATTTATGTTTAGTCCCCATTTTCTATATTCTTCCATTAGTTTATTTACCATATATATCATATCATCTTCATCCCCCGCAAATATCACCTGGTCATCGGCGAATAATAATGAATGTAGTGTTTTATCTTCTATAGGAATACCCATTTCAGAGCATTTCTTGTACCATAGGTTAAGAGCCTGATCTATATAAATATTAAAAAGGACTGGTGATAAACTGCATCCTTGCTTAAGGCCTTTATTCAATATGATTTCCTCTGTCAATTTCTTCTGTATTTTTATTTTGGCTTTTGTATTACTATACATTTTCCTAACAATATTAATCCATTTATCATGTATATTCATATTTCTCATTGCCGTCCACAATAATTGTCGAGGAACACTATCATATGCCTTTTCTAAATCAATGAAAGTCATATGTAGTTCTCCATTTTTTAATAGGACCTTCTCTTGTAATTGCCTAATACAGAATATATTATCAATACATGACCTTCCACAGCGAAATCCACTTTGTTCCTCTCTTAATCGGCCTAGTGTCTCTTTGAGTTTAAAATTTATGATTTTACTAAAAATCCTTGCTGTCGAAGCTAAAACACTTATACCTCTATAGTTGGAGCACAGTTTTTTATCACCGTTCTTAAAAATAGGGGTAATATATGATATATTCCAGTCTTCTGGAATATCATCTCCCGTTTCAGTTTTTGTAAAAAGTTTAGTTAAAAAAGTTACCAATATTTCTCCACCATATTTTAAAAGTTCAGTCTGAATATTTCCTGGTCCTGGTGCTCTCCCATTTTTAGCTTCTTTCAAACATCATCTTCTGTTATTTCCGGAGTGTCAATTTTGTCTTCTACATCTACATCTTGTAATTGAAACTCATTTCTATTTTCTTGAAGTAGATCTTCATAGTGTTGTATCCATTCCGCTGGCCTTATTGACTGAATATTTGTTTTCTTTCTTTCTGATTTCCTGACATTTTGCAGTACTCTCCAAGCTTCTGTAGATCTAGCATATCCAATCGAATGGTCTATATTTGAACATATATTATCCCAGTATTTATTTTTTGATTTTCTTACTTCTGCCTTTGTTTTATGTTTCAAGGCAACATATTCAGTGTATGACGTTATTGAGTGATCTGATAGCCATTTCATTCTGGCTTTCTTTTTTTCTTCTACTAGTCTACCGATATCCTAATTAAACCATTCATTTTTTTTTTTTATAATTTAAATCTTCTGTTCCAAGTGCTTCTAAGGCTGCTGAATGTATGCTTTCCTTTAGATGATGATACATTTCTGATGCCGTATTCTTTAAATTTAAATTAAGTTTTTGTTTTAACCTTGCTTGGAAAAGATGTTTTATACTCTCGTCATAGAGTAAGTTCACTTTATATTTCGGTTCATTCATGTGGGTTGTATTTATAGTGTCTTCCTTTACTGCCATAGTATTTTGTTTCTTTCTACTTGTTAAAATGAATTTTCCTAAGAGCATATAATGATCGCTTCCACACTCTGGTTTTCTATATACTCTTACATCTTTCACGATCATATCTCGTTTTTGTTTCACAATTATATAATCAATTATTGATTTTTGTTTTTTTGTTGGTTGTTCCCATGTAAACTTATGTATTTCTCGATGTTGGAAGAAACTATTCATTATCATATATCCGTGTTGTTTACATAAAGTTATTAGTCTGTCTCCATTATCGTTTTCCACTTTTTCTCCAAATGGTCCAATCACTTCATCTTTCATTCTACTTCCTACTCTACTATTGAAGTCTCCTGTTATTATGACTTCCTGATGTTTCTTTATTTTTCCCAAAGTATCTGATAGTTTATCGAAAAATTCATTTTTTTCTGTAACTGGTGTGTCTTCATTTATTGCGTATACTCCTATTATTATAAGCTCTATCCCAAAAAGTTTGAGATTTAACTTGATAATTCGCTCATCAATTTCCTCCCAAGATACTATATTTTTTACCCACTTATTTTTTATCAAAATAGACACTCCTTTTTTTGCTCTACTACTTTTTGGAACTCCACTCCAAATATGTGTATAGTTTCCTAATTTTTCTTGTCCCTTCCCTTTCTTTTTTGTTTCCGAGAGCACCATTATATCTCCATTCATTGCTGTAATTTCTCCTATTACTTCTTGTTCTTTAGTGTTCAGGCCCTGAACATTCCACGTTCCGATAGACAAAGTCCGTTTTCGTAGCTTAGGTCTGTTCTAATTAAATCCATCCGGCTGATGCATATTATTACTGAAGTACGTAGCGGTAAGATTTTTTTATAGGGCCAGATTGCCAGCCTGACGCCAAACCCCCATACATGGAGGACCTGGTTTTTCTTTTAGGGTTTGCTCCCTTAGCCGACAGGTCTTCGTTTTAAGGCGCTGAGAACTCGCCTTCCGCCCGATCCTGTTAGCTATAGTCTATTACGATTACAGTCAGGGAGCACGACGAGAACGTAGGATTAGGGCTTGTTGGCAGAGCTGCTAAAAAGTCGCAGTGGCTTTTCCCGAGATTTATTGGGGTATACATATTCGGCATCTGTATCCCCTTCGGGGCCATACCAATCATTTGTTCCCTGGGCAGATTTTTAAATTAATTAATAATCCATAAATTGGCAAAGCTTCATTTCTCACACTAATTTATTAAACCTTGTCGGACCGTAAAGAAAACAACTATCGCAATGTCCATATTTTATATGTTGTACAATATTATAGTATCGTGAAATATTTTTTGTGCGAGATCGTGCGTATTTGCTTGGTTACCGCATGAAACCAATCCGCGGAAAGTCTAAAATTCCACATTCAGTATTCCCAACCTAACACACATGACAATTTCCCTCTTCTTACCGCTTAAGTGAAATATTGATTTTACTGCTTTAGGCTTTTAACATATTATTTTTAGAGACGTTCAGTATAGTAATAATTATAAATTGGAAACTTACCACTGCAATTTTACCTAAATTGCACTGTTATTATTATTGTTTTTAAATATTTGCAAAAATTAAGTAAGCTCTACAACTCCACTAAAGTTACTGCATTTGTGATGCAAGTAACATTAAGGAAGCCGTGAAAAAATCAACAAGATTTATAGACTGGGAGAAAAAAAGACAGACGTATATCACGGCCTGCTGGAGTATAGTAAACACAGAAAACATTTTAAAGCAACAATGTTGAAGATAGATATTTTTGTTTTGCAAATTTGCCGTCATTGAATAGAAACCAAGATGGAGATTTCATTGCAACTAATTAGAAATTCCTCTTTCAGGTATGTAATAAACGATCTTCGCACAAAATAATGTACGATACACGAGCGGTATGTTTTCTTTCAATTCTCGGAAATTAAAAAAACTCAACTACGTTTCGCTTTTTCAAACTTTTCCTCGAACATGAAAACTTCAACATACCGCTCTTGTAACGCATATTACTATTCCATTCTATTAAAATTGTAGCATGTAGCCTATTAACCTGTTGTATCCTGTAGGATACTTTGTCAATTTAAGGGTTAAATGTTCATGTATTTATTTAATTTCTGCCGTGTGTACATTTGTGAAGTTGTTCCATATTTTATTTCAGTTTGATCAATTAAGAAACGCAACGCAAATAGATATAGGCTATGTGGTTTATAGCGAGATCGAATATTCAATAAGTTGAATAACAGTTAATCTACTTTAATGCCCTCCATTTTAATCAGTTCTTCAACGGCGCTGTATCGGCTACTAGATTATTTAGCGCCGGTAGACTTGGTGATGGTGTTTGGCGATTTGAGTTTTAGAATTCGCCTTACAGTTAAAGAAAACTCTGAAAAAAAATCCAAGTAATTAATCAGTGCAAACAAGATTCGAATCCACGCCCCAACGCAGTGTCTGACCAGTAGACAAACGCGCTATCGCCAGAGCTACTCCAGTGGCGCCCTTTGTTGCTGAATGAAAAACGTGTGTATATATTTCAGGAGATGTACCCAGCGAATAGGGATTATAAAGAATGGACACTGAGCGAATTTTCCTGTGTTTTGTTTCTCTGTGCGCCAGCGGCTAGTTCCACTTTCAAGCGCTAGAGGTAGTGTAATCGAGCATACGCTAAGACAATAATTGAGAATAGAATTAAGGCACAGGATCCAAACATCGCCTACCGTATTGCATAATCCAGTAACGCTTTGCTTCAAATAAATTCAAGTTAACAGCTTTTCCTTATTTCTCAGTGACAAACTAGTTGTAATAATAATAATATTTTATATTTCAGATATCATAAATTATATTATAAAATAATACAATGCATTATAAAATTAAGTATCGAATTCGTTTAATATTTGTATATAATATAATATAGGTATATGGTTTTACTTCTCGTAAGAGTTTTGTTTTTCCATTTTCAGCGCTATCAAATCATTACATATTTTAATTGTTGTAGGGGTCAACGTCTCAACTCTCATTATAAAGGAACTCTAGAGTCTAGACATTGCAGATAATGAAGGATTTATTATTTTATGGATCCAATTTATTTTATTTGAGTACATAATGTACCTAGATGTATTAATTATATGTATTATATTTCCGCTGTGTCGACTGCTAGCTGGTGTGATGTCAGCGCCAACTCTAGGGAGAAAGCAGAATCTGACGCTCTAGCTGGCTTGAAGGTCATTGAAATCGGTTCGGATACATCAAAGGTACCGACGCGAAGTGTCCATTCTTTATAATCCCTATTCGCTGATGTACCTATGTATTTAGAACCAGATTATGTAAGTAGAGAATGAACGTTTAAAATAAAAACTGAAAGTTAGAATTTATAAAATATTTAGCCTATATTATCGGTTTTGTACATGGTTGTGAAACTTTGACTGTCACTTTGAGAGAGGAAGAGAGGCTAAGGATCTTCGAGAATAAGGTGCTTAGGAAAATATTTGGGGCTAAGAGGGATAAAGTTACAGGAGAATTGAGAAAGTTACAAAACATAGAACTGCACGCATTGCATTCTTCGTCTAAATAATTACTAGGGCTAAGATTTTGATGAAATTGCATCTTTTTTCTAGTAAGCCAGAAACATAGCTGCTTTACTATTTATATGTTATGTGATAAACTGAGTGTTTTAAGACATAGGGATTTGTTAGGGCATAGTTTTGCATTTTTTGCCTGTTTCATCTTTTGTTTTAGTCGGTCATTTTTTAGGCATTTTCATTTAATTTTGGCCATAAATTCCCATTATTAATGTAAAAATAATGTTTATTTCCTTTGATATTTTCTTTATTTATTTTTTTCTATTAATACCCTTTATTTTGTATAATATTTTAATCATTTTTCTACACAAATATTGCCATTTTAACGTTTTACACCCCATACAATGGATCAGTCCAACCACCCCTTCAATATAGACTCCTCTATACCTGCTAATTCCGGATAAGAGTGGCCTTGTGGTGGACTACATTGAAACTAAAAGTAAAGTAAATCTATGGCGCTACAGCCCATGAAGCGCCAAGACCGAACAGCGGACTACTGACCTCATGTCCACATGCCGAAGTAGAGGTGAACAATCATACATGGAAACTACATCAGGTGAAATAATTAATTAAAGTGTACTACTTAGAAAAAAATTATGTAAAATTTAATTTAATTACTACCGGTAGTCTGAATATTAAGTAGTACAAAACCTCTTTTTCTACTAAGCCAATTATGTAAGATCAATTTTAGGGCATTTTTAAGAGCTTTTTTTTTTCTTTTTTTTTAAGGTCATAAATGCATTGTTTTTAGGACATCAGAATTCTAGCCCTAATAATTACGAACATTAAATCCAGACGCTTGAGATGGACAGGATATGTAGCACGTATGGGTGAATCCAGAAATGCATATAGTGTATTAGTTGGAAGACGTGAGGGAAAAATACCTTTGTGGAAGCCGAGACGTAGATGGGAGGATAATATCAAAATGAATTTTAGGGAGGTGGAATATGATGATAGATACTGCATTAATCTTGCTCAGGATAGGGACCGATGTCGGGCTTCTGTGAGGGCGACTTTGAACCTCCGGGTTCTTTAAAAGCCATCTATAAGCGAATGTACGTAGACTGCATAATACTTTTGTGCGAGATCGTGCGTATTTGCTTGGTTTCCGCACAAAACCAATCCGCGGAAAGTCTAAAATTCCACATTCAGTATTCCCAACGTAACACACATGACAATTTCCCTCTTCTTATCGCTTAAGTGACATATTGATTTTACTGCTTTAGGCTTTTAACATATTATTTTTTGAGACGTTCAATATAGTAATAATTATAAATTGGAAACTTACCACTGCAATTTCACCTAAATTGCACTGTTAATTATTGTTTTTAAATATTTGCAAAAATTAAGTAAACTCTACAACTCCACTAAAGTTACTGCATTTGTGATGCAAGTAACATTAAGGAAGCCGTGAAAAAATCAACAAGATTCCAGACTCATCATAGACTGGGGGAAAAAAAAGGCAGACGTATATCACGGCCTGCTGGAGTATAGTAAACACAGAAAACATTTTAAAGCAACAATGTTGAAGATAGATATTTTTGTTTTGCAAATTTGCCGTCATTGAACAGAAACCAAGATGGAGATTTCATTGCAGCTAATTAGAAATTCCTCTTTCAGGTATGTAATAAACGTTCTTCGCACAAAATAATGTAAGATACTCGAGCGGTATGTTTTCTTTCAATTCTCGGAAATTAAAAAAGCTCAACTACGTTTCGCTTTTTCAAACTTTTCCTCGAACATGAAAACTTCAACACACCGCTCTTGTAATGCATATTGCTATATTGTAATTAAAACATAACAAATTTATTTTGCTCCTATTCTGTTACTGTTTTCGTTGTGCATGAAATTCGTTTCAGTGTGTGAATGAAGAAAATCTATGAATGATGGGAAAGTTATCTGATAGAATTAAAATGTTGCTCCTGTATCCATCAGTAGAATAAGCTTGCACGGTTACTGGTTGCTGGTATGTTAATTGCGAACGTGTCTTGTAAGCATGGGTATCTATGAATTGTTGCGTTGCCTGAAATTCCTTCTGAGAGTTGCTCGCTAGCTTGACATTTCACTAGTTAATAGAAGCTATTTAAAAGGTTGTGTTACAATCGTGAAATTATATGTTGATGGTTCCAAGGCGGCATAAACTGTATTAATTTATATGGTAGTAGAAGTTTTCGTTTGTTAATGGAGAGTTTAAAATGCCTTTTTGAAATTGAATATTCTCGACTAGCGAAAACCAAGTAATTACAGAAAGATCGTAGAATAAAACAAACATATTTATTATCAGTTTACACTCATATGAGTAAATACTATACACAGGAAAATCTATACATAAAGGTGCCAAATACATTACATTTATGTGCCTAAATGATTAAGTTAATGAAAGTAATAGAAATTGTTTTAGCAATCACTGTAAGGGTAACTAAACACACCTAAAGTAAAATTACTTATGCCTATAAGAATTGTTATATTGCAATGTTTAATATGTTTGTTATAACTTAGGCAGAGCGTAAGAGAAAATTAGAAAGAAGTTTATTGCATTTTTAGACTTTGAATGTAGTAAAAGTTATGCCATACTTTGGAGAACAATATACGAGTGCATTTAAGACTGTAGTTTTAAGAGAAGATCAAGCACATTTGAAACACTAGTTTTTAACTTCATATACTACCTTGTTACCTACCCTGTTCAACATCTACTTGGAGAATTTAGTGAACTAAGGGATATCATACTAGAGCTAAATGACATCTGTAAGCAGTATGGAATGAAGAAACATGCCAACAAGACGAAGACCATGGTCATAGGAAGAAAAGTAAAGAAGGTAAACTTGCGAATTCTAAATGAGGCAGTAGAACAAATGGACAGCTTCAAATACTTGGGGTGTGCTATAAGCAGTAACATGAACTGCTGCCAAGAAGTCAAAAGGAGGATAGCAATGGCAAAGGAAGCTTTTGATAGAAAAAGGAGCATCTTCTGCGGACTTTTGGAAAAAGAACTAAGGAAGAGGTTAGTGAAGTGCTTTGTGTGGCGTGTAACATTGTATGGGACAGAAACATGGACATAACGACGAAATGAAGAGAAGCGACTAGAAGCCTTGGAAATGTGGATATGGAAAAGGACAGAACGTATGAAATGGATAGACGGAATAAGAAACGAGATGTTTTGGAAAGAGTGGGTGAAGAAAGAGTGATGCTGAAACTGATCAGAAAGAGAAAAAGAAATTGGCTGGGTCACTGGTTGAGAAGAAACTGCCTTGTGAAGGATGCACTGGAAGGAATGGTGGACGGGAGAAGATTCGGGACAGAAGAAGATATCAGATGATAGACGTCATTAAGATATGTGGATCATATGTATGTATGTATTTATTCACACTGCAATGGGTATATACCCGGTGGCATTGGTAACTAATTACACTCAATAATGACAATAATAAACTTATTAATTAAAAATACAATTAATAATAATACTAATAATTAATAGTAACAATTTATAATAATAATAATAATTATTATTATTATTATTATTATTATTATTATTATTATTATTATTATTATTATTATTATTATAACAGGGAATATCCTAAATCAAATGAAACGATCACTTAAAATTAACATTTGAAATAAATCTAATTTGTATCTTAAACCTAAGATCGAACTAAAACCCACGAGTATGATATGTTCATATCTGGACAAGTACCTTTCAACATTACACTCATTTCGCTGTCAACTCACTCACTGCACTGGAACTACAACGCATTTCACTGATTCTATCCTGATTTCACTAACACTTCAAAAACATTTCACTGTTCAAATACTTTGCACTGCCACTATAAACTATAAAGCTTCACTGACAGGAACACGCTTCACTTACACTACACACTTCACTGACACAACACACTTCACTGACACAACATAATTCTTCACTGATACAACTCTTCAATAACAACATATCGTTTACACCCTTTAAATACTGTGTATAATTACCGTCTATTAGTAAAGTCCTTAAGCCTATTTTTAAATACATTTTTGGTTGTTGGTAAAGCCTTTAGTAAATCTGCAAGTAAAGCATTTCAGTCCCTGATAGTACGATTGAGAAAAGAAAACTTTCCAGTGTCCGTCCTCTGTCTTCTTTCCCTCAATTTATAAGAGTGGTCGTTCCTTGAAGAGTAATTTGGCGGCTGCAACCTATTTTTTATTTCTCTCCAGGCAGGCTCACCTCTGTATGTTTTGAACAGTGCGCATAATCGAATTCGCGTTCTCCTGTCCGTGAGTGTGTCCCATTTTAATGGTGAATTTTTCCAACAACACTCGAGAGCCCGTTTTTTAATCTTTTCCAGCGTCTTAATATGTTCTAATCTGTAAGGATCCCAACATGCAGCACCGTATTCCATTACTGGACGTACTAGTGATTTATATTCAATGTCTTTGGATTCATCAGAACCTTTTCTTAGTACCCTCATCACAAAGTGTAATGCTGTCCATGCTTTTCCCGCTGTGTTTGTAACGTGTTCCACCCAGCCGAGATCGCTGCTAAATGTTATTATGAGGAGACAAAGAGGAAAATAAAATATAGGAAGGACTGGAGAATGCTGGGTTTGCAGTGAAAGACCTTCCCTTGAGCAGAACTCTATGAATGAATGAATGTTCTTATATATCTTCAGTTTAGTACGTAATCACTTGACATAGCTTCACTTTAGCTAGAAACTGTATCCTCCATCGTGTTTGTCTCGCATGCGTTGCCTTTATTGTTGGAACGTTGAATGATACGGGCATCTTAATAAATTCTCGGAATCGTTTTAGAGTGGCGAGATTAATGAAATGAGCGAATATTCATATGTTAAAAATAGTAGAATTACTCTAATACACGCCGTGTAAAATAAAGTGGCAATCTCGTACCGGATTCTCTTAATTAGTGAGCAATTGCAGACCACAGCTTTTCGTATAAACGATGACGCCAGCGGTAACTGGTACTGTCCGTACAAAAAACGTACTGTTGCTAAAGACATGCAATTTACGAGTTTGCGGACTTGTACAAAATATTAGAAACATAAGCAGCGTACTAAGGTTTGTACAAAATATTAGAAATACTAGCCGTACCCATGCGCTCCTCTGCACCCGTTAGAAATAAATATAAAGTAATTACATAATTAAAATAGGACGTTTGATCCAGGGAACATTCGTGTTTGATAGAAGGAAAAATCGTTTAATATGTTACTTAATTTAAATTGCGTCCAAATAATTAAAATGCAATCATTTTGGTCCAGAGACACTCATTTGGTGCAATGACAATTCCTTTAACCTGTTTCTTAATTTTTATTGCATGCAACCATAGTTTAATGAAGATTGACATCATTTAGATTTAATGTGTATATTTTATTTTACTTGTTATAGGTTTCCATTGAATTATGGTAATAACTTAATTTCAACCCTTGTTTTCTACATATTCAGTAAATGGCGCTTGGCCCACCATGGTTGTGAACCCTTCAAATAACTTAAATTATATTATATTATATTATATTATATTATGTTATATTATATTATATTATATTATATTATATTATATTATATTATATTATATCAGAAGTTACTGTAATAACATTATAGCATTATGTCCATCTAGAGAAACTACACTTTCCAATGGTGAGATAATAATTAATTATACAAATCGGTTAATTTAGCTTCCGATATTACTTCATACAAACACAGAAACATTCTCTGTTAGATGATGAAAGAGAGATGGAACGGAGAAAAATTCTCTCCGGCGCCGGGATTTGAACCCGGGTTTTCAGCTCTACGTGCTGATGCTTTATCCACTAAGCCACGCCGGATACAATCCCGACGCCGTTTAGAATCGTCTCAGATTAAGCTCCATCTCTTGGGTTCCCTCTGGTGGCCGCCCTCTGCACTGCGTCATAGATGTCTATGCACGCAGGACCGAAGTCCATACATGTGTAGAGGTGCACTCAGATGAGTGACTGATTGGCCGGGGTCCGACGGTATGGGCGCCGTCTTTTAAATCACAAAGTGATTTATTACGCATATCATATTTATTTTGATGTACCGAAGTACATATGATATTTCCATGCAGATATTCTGCGTCATCAGATGATGAAAGAGAGATGGAACGGAGAAAAATTCTCTCCGGCGCCGGGATTTGAACCCGGGTTTTCAGCTCTACGTGCTGATGCTTTATCCACTAAGCCACGCCGGATACAATCCCGACGCCGTTTAGAATCGTCTCAGATTAAGCTCCATCTCTTGGGTTCCCTCTGGTGGCCGCCCTCTGCACTGCGTCATAGATGTCTATGCACGCAGGACCGAAGTCCATACATGTGTAGAGGTGCACTCAGATGAGTGACTGATTGGCCGGGGTCCGACGGTATGGGCGCCGTCTTTTAAATCACAAAGTGATTTATTACGCATATCATATTTATTTTGATGTACCGAAGTACATATGATATTTCCATGCAGATATTCTGCGTCATCAGATGATGAAAGAGAGATGGAACGGAGAAAAATTCTCTCCGGCGCCGGGATTTGAACCCGGGTTTTCAGCTCTACGTGCTGATGCTTTATCCACTAAGCCACGCCGGATACAATCCCGACGCCGTTTAGAATCGTCTCAGATTAAGCTCCATCTCTTGGGTTCCCTCTGGTGGCCGCCCTCTGCACTGCGTCATAGATGTCTATGCACGCAGGACCGAAGTCCATACATGTGTAGAGGTGCACTCAGATGAGTGACTGATTGGCCGGGGTCCGACGGTATGGGCGCCGTCTTTTAAATCACAAAGTGATTTATTACGCATATCATATTTATTTTGATGTACCGAAGTACATATGATATTTCCATGCAGATATTCTGCGTCATCAGATGATGAAAGAGAGATGGAACGGAGAAAAATTCTCTCCGGCGCCGGGATTTGAACCCGGGTTTTCAGCTCTACGTGCTGATGCTTTATCCACTAAGCCACGCCGGATACAATCCCGACGCCGTTTAGAATCGTCTCAGATTAAGCTCCATCTCTTGGGTTCCCTCTGGTGGCCGCCCTCTGCACTGCGTCATAGATGTCTATGCACGCAGGACCGAAGTCCATACATGTGTAGAGGTGCACTCAGATGAGTGACTGATTGGCCGGGGTCCGACGGTATGGGCGCCGTCTTTTAAATCACAAAGTGATTTATTACGCATATCATATTTATTTTGATGTACCGAAGTACATATGATATTTCCATGCAGATATTCTGCGTCATCAGATGATGAAAGAGAGATGGAACGGAGACGATTCTAAACGGCGTCGGGATTGTATCCGGCGTGGCTTAGTGGATAAAGCATCAGCACGTAGAGCTGAAAACCCGGGTTCAAATCCCGGCGCCGGAGAGAATTTTTCTCCGTTCCATCTCTCTTTCATCATCTGATGACGCAGAATATCTGCATGGAAATATCATATGTACTTCGGTACATCAAAATAAATATGATATGCGTAATAAATCACTTTGTGATTTAAAAGACGGCGCCCATACCGTCGGACCCCGGCCAATCAGTCACTCATCTGAGTGCACCTCTACACATGTATGGACTTCGGTCCTGCGTGCATAGACATCTATGACGCAGTGCAGAGGGCGGCCACCAGAGGGAACCCAAGAGATGGAGCTTAATCTGAGACGATTCTAAACGGCGTCGGGATTGTATCCGGCGTGGCTTAGTGGATAAAGCATCAGCACGTAGAGCTGAAAACCCGGGTTCAAATCCCGGCGCCGGAGAGAATTTTTCTCCGTTCCATCTCTCTTTCATCATCTGATGACGCAGAATATCTGCATGGAAATATCATATGTACTTCGGTACATCAAAATAAATATGATATGCGTAATAAATCACTTTGTGATTTAAAAGACGGCGCCCATACCGTCGGACCCCGGCCAATCAGTCACTCATCTGAGTGCACCTCTACACATGTATGGACTTCGGTCCTGCGTGCATAGACATCTATGACGCAGTGCAGAGGGCGGCCACCAGAGGGAACCCAAGAGATGGAGCTTAATCTGAGACGATTCTAAACGGCGTCGGGATTGTATCCGGCGTGGCTTAGTGGATAAAGCATCAGCACGTAGAGCTGAAAACCCGGGTTCAAATCCCGGCGCCGGAGAGAATTTTTCTCCGTTCCATCTCTCTTTCATCATCTGATGACGCAGAATATCTGCATGGAAATATCATATGTACTTCGGTACATCAAAATAAATATGATATGCGTAATAAATCACTTTGTGATTTAAAAGACGGCGCCCATACCGTCGGACCCCGGCCAATCAGTCACTCATCTGAGTGCACCTCTACACATGTATGGACTTCGGTCCTGCGTGCATAGACATCTATGACGCAGTGCAGAGGGCGGCCACCAGAGGGAACCCAAGAGATGGAGCTTAATCTGAGACGATTCTAAACGGCGTCGGGATTGTATCCGGCGTGGCTTAGTGGATAAAGCATCAGCACGTAGAGCTGAAAACCCGGGTTCAAATCCCGGCGCCGGAGAGAATTTTTCTCCGTTCCATCTCTCTTTCATCATCTGATGACGCAGAATATCTGCATGGAAATATCATATGTACTTCGGTACATCAAAATAAATATGATATGCGTAATAAATCACTTTGTGATTTAAAAGACGGCGCCCATACCGTCGGACCCCGGCCAATCAGTCACTCATCTGAGTGCACCTCTACACATGTATGGACTTCGGTCCTGCGTGCATAGACATCTATGACGCAGTGCAGAGGGCGGCCACCAGAGGGAACCCAAGAGATGGAGCTTAATCTGAGACGATTCTAAACGGCGTCGGGATTGTATCCGGCGTGGCTTAGTGGATAAAGCATCAGCACGTAGAGCTGAAAACCCGGGTTCAAATCCCGGCGCCGGAGAGAATTTTTCTCCGTTCCATCTCTCTTTCATCATCTGATGACGCAGAATATCTGCATGGAAATATCATATGTACTTCGGTACATCAAAATAAATATGATATGCGTAATAAATCACTTTGTGATTTAAAAGACGGCGCCCATACCGTCGGACCCCGGCCAATCAGTCACTCATCTGAGTGCACCTCTACACATGTATGGACTTCGGTCCTGCGTGCATAGACATCTATGACGCAGTGCAGAGGGCGGCCACCAGAGGGAACCCAAGAGATGGAGCTTAATCTGAGACGATTCTAAACGGCGTCGGGATTGTATCCGGCGTGGCTTAGTGGATAAAGCATCAGCACGTAGAGCTGAAAACCCGGGTTCAAATCCCGGCGCCGGAGAGAATTTTTCTCCGTTCCATCTCTCTTTCATCATCTGATGACGCAGAATATCTGCATGGAAATATCATATGTACTTCGGTACATCAAAATAAATATTCTCTGTTAGGCTATCTTTCATTGCTTTCGATTGTTGCTGTCCAAGGCCCCATACAGACAAAGTCATTTGTTTTTTAATTCATTACACGGCCTTAGATGGCAGTTATTTTAATTTTAAAACTCATTTATCTCATTAAATATCAGTCCTATCAAAATTGTTCAAGGAATAAAACTTATCGCAAATTGTTTTTAAAGAAACTTTTGTTATGTAACATTTTTCACAAAAATCAATAATAAGCGAGATATTTCGATTTATTTAATTCAGTCCCCCTTATAACTCCCCTTTTAAGTAATGTATTTTGAATGCCATATAGCCTAAAATCTAAGTTACAACGAACTTAATTTATATTCCAATTTTCATCGAAATCCGTTCAGCCATTATCGCGTGAAAAGGTAACAAACATACAGACAGACAGACAAACAAAAATTTCAAAAGAAGCGATTTTCGGTTTCAGGGTGGTTAATTATATATGTTAGGACCAATTATTTTTGGAAAATCGAAAATTACCAGAAAAATTTCGGCTACAGATTTATTATTAGTATAGATAACCAGCGTGCTAAGGTTTATACAAAGACGACGAATTAGCTACACAGTTTAGCCTGCAATATTATTAACACTTTAACGTGATCATCATCGTTATGGTCCACACCTGTGGAGTAACGGACAGCGCGTCTGGCCGCGAAACCAGGTGGCCCGGGTTCGAATCCCGGTGGGGGCAAGTTACCTGGTTGAGGTTTTTTCCGGGGTTTTCCTTCAACCCAATACGAGCAAATGCTGGGTAACTTTAGGTGCTGGACTCCGGACTCATTTCACCGGCATTATCACCTTCATATCATTCAGACACTAAATAACTTAGATGTTGATACAGCGTCGTAAAATAACCCAATAAAATAAAATAAAAATCATCGTTATGTGCTTCGAAAGCTTGAATCTTTTGTCACGTTCCTTCGAGGATTGTGAGCCAGCATACACATTTATTAAAGGCGAATTCTCCCCTTGATCGTGTAGTCAGCATGGTTTAAGATCACTGCTTGAGACAAAGTAACGCAAACAGAAAACAAGGGATACATGCAATGCGAGGATGATAATTCCCATCCTCTGCTGAGAATCGAACCGAATTGCATTGAATTTGTAAATAGAAGCCCTGTGAGCTACGACTTGAGTAATATTGGAAATACATACGATCATCTTTTGCTTTAAATTAACTGTAAGTCATGACGATCGTACAGTACGTAAAGGCAGAATTTCGCTTTCTTAACATTGCCTGAGAACCAGGGTTTTGGTTTTAATTCGGTCTCTGTGTGAATATTTATGTACTTTAAGTAAAACTTAGGTATTGATATAGACAGAAGCCCAGTCTCTATCATACCTCATGTTGCAGGAGTTCCACCGCGTGTCTGTTACTTACGGTTTTTAGGAACCCGGAGGTTCATTGCCGCCCTCACATAACCCCGCCATCGGTCCCTATCCTGTGCAAGATTAATCCACTCTCTATCATCATATCCCACTACCTCAAATCCATTTTAATATTATCCTCCCATCTACGTCTCCGGTCCACACCTGTGGAGTAACGGTCAACACGTCTGGCGGCGAAACCAGGTGGCCCGGGTTCGAATCCCGGTCGGGACAAGTTACCTGGTTGAGGTTTTTTCCGGGGTTTTCCCTCAACACAATACGAGCAAATGCTGGGTAACTTTCTGTGTTGGACCCCGGTCTCATTTCACCGGCATTATCACCTTCATTTCATTCAGACGATAATAACCTGAGATGTTGATACAGCGTCGTAAAATAACGCAATAAAATAAAATAAAAAATTCTACGTCTCGACTTTCCCAAAGGTCTTTTTTTCCTTCGGCCTTAACACTCTATATGCATTTCTGGATTCGCCCATACGTGCTACATGCCCTGCCCATCTCAAACGTCTGGATTTAATGTTCCTAATTTAAGTCAGGTGAAGAATACAATGCGTGCAGTTCTGCGTTGTGTAACTTTCTCCATTCTCCTGTAACTTCATCCCGCTTAGCCCCAAATATTTTCCTAAGCACTTCATTCTCAAATACCCTTAACCTCTGTTCCTCTCTCAAAGTGAGAGTCCAAGTTTCACAACCATACAGAACAACCGGTAAAACTGTTTTATAAATTCTAACTTTCAGGTTTTTTGAGAGCAGACTGGAAGACAAAAAATTCTGAACTGAATAATAACAGGCATTTAATTTCTTCCCGAGTGTAATTTATATTTGTTACTGTTACTCCAAGATTTTTTAATTTTTCCACCTGTTCAAAAGATAAATTTCTAATTTTTACATTTCAATATCGTAGTATGGTATGGTCACGAGATAATCATATATTTGTCTTTTCGGGATTTACTTCCAAACCTATCTCTTTACTTGCTTCCAGTAAGATTCCCGTGTTTTCCCTAATATTCACGTCATCCGCATAGACAAAAACATATTAAGTCTAGTCTACACTTCTCTGTGGGTATAAAAGATCCTCTATGGATAGAACTTTAAGTTACTGGATATTAATAGCAAAGTGTCCACACCTGTGGAGTAACGGTCAGCGCGTCTGTCCGCGAAACTAGGTGGCCCGGGTTCGAATCCCGGTCGGGGCAAGTTACCTAGTAGAGGTATTTTTCGGGGTTTTCCCTCAATCTAATACGAGCAAATGCTGGGTAACTTTCGATGCTGGACCCCGGACTCATTTCACCGGCATTATCACTTTCTTTTCATTCAGACGCTAAATAACTTAGATGTTGATATAGCGTCGTAAAATAACCCAATAAATTAAACAAATTAATAGCAAAGTGCCCTTTATTGTATATTACTGGTATATCGTAGATTTAAATCATAGGCTTATATTTAAACGAAATTGTCCTTACAAAATACCTACTTACGTTTCTTTTCTAAATACGCTCATGGTGGCTTTAGAATATTATTATTATTATTATTATTATTATTATGATTATTATTATTATTATTATTATTATTATTATTATTATTATATTATCATCATCATCATCATGAAGGGGGAGAACGTACCAACGTAGCGCACGTTCGAGTGAACTGTACCGTTCACTCCCAGCTATACTCATTCCCACCTCACACCAGCTAATTACAGTACGATTATTTAGTCCTGACAGTCGCCGGCAATGTGCGCCTGGGTCAGGCGAGTCCATTTAGTTACGCCAAGGGGTGTTTGGGTTAGTCTCTCGCTTGCCTTCGGAGCGATCGGATGTCATGCGTGCGGTGGAGCGGTATGTGTCTAGTACAGTTAAGCTGTACTGCATTCCTTTACCGACCGCTCGCCCGTATCTCTACTCCGGAGCTCTCCCCACTACTCCTATTACTTCCCCTCTTTCGCGTCGCCGAACTGTCAGGACTAAATAATCGGTCTGTACGTTAAAAATTCGCTGATTATCCAGGTTTCGAACAGGCTATCCCACTGGTGTCCAGGCTAGCTTCCTCCGCACTTTGGCGTTAGGAGAATGTATGGAAAGTAATGGAATGGAGATTGTACGGAATGATGTTGATGTCTAATATTAGAAAACGCGAATACCTCGAGATAAGACCCGAACTGCGAGCTTGTGCGTCACAACTGTTGTCAATTTTATGATTTTGTCACCAGATCTGGTGTTTTATTAAGCCGTTTGGTACCGAAAAATATCATTTAGCGACATGCTGAAATTCTGGTGTCTTTAAAGGAAGTCTAGTGATAAGTCTGGGGTGTTGGAGGTACAAATTAATATTTGATTTATTCTGGTTTTCCATTTAATTAACCTTAAATTGTAATTGATTGGGAAAATATTGGCAAGGTTAGCGTTAGTACGTACGGTCTACCTATACGACTAGTCTTTGTTTACATATCACAAAATTGGTTTGATTTTCCATTTAGAAACTATTTTTGCTAATACATATTTATAGTTGAATTATTTACATTTCTTTCTTTCTTCCTTTCTTTCTTTCTTTCTTTCTTTCTTTCTTTCTTTCTTTCTTTCTTTACCTTAGTGTAACCTCTCCATTTTAGGTTAATTTATACGACCCACGCCGCACGGGCTTTACAGGGCCGCGACCTGTCTGGAGAGGAATTAATCTATTTGATCACATACTTACTTTTTGACCACACACGGACATGGAGGGCCTCCCCGGATGAGGGATCAGCTCAATGCCAGGGCCACCTCCGATACAACACAAACATTTAAGACATTACACAGCATTCACTCACACATATGAAAGGGAAGGATCGGCGTCCATGGCCGGACTTTAAGGAGGTACAATACCGGCATTTGCCTGGAAATAACTGAGGAAACCATGAAAAACCTCAGGATTGCCAGCCCCTGGGATCGAACCCCGGACCTCCCGAATGCAAGGTTA
Source organism: Periplaneta americana (assembly GCF_040183065.1). NCBI lineage: Eukaryota > Metazoa > Arthropoda > Insecta > Blattodea > Blattidae > Periplaneta > Periplaneta americana. The sequence continues at coordinate 135,606,163 of NC_091130.1, forward strand.
ACCCTCTACAACGCCGCTAGCTCGTGCGGTACATTTTTTTTCCTGACCCAAAAATATATACTGTCGGTCTTACTAATAAAAACTCTATATACAGACGTTTAACTCTCTTATACTTATACAATGAGTAGCTCGTTTATAAGTCGTGTGTAAATTCTTTACTAATAATCACTACATACGTCGTGTATAACAGTATAACTGTTACACAGCTACGTCATAGCTTCGTCATTACTTCATTACGAAAGGTAATAGAATATCTGAGATTCTCTATTTCATCCGGTAGAGCGCTCTAGTGTGCCGTGTTAAGAATCGATAGTACAACTGGCTCATATCGATTACCACACTATATTTTGGTCAAAGAGAACAAGCTACAGCAATAATATTCTACTTATTCTGTGCTCTTTGGTGTGTTCTTGTGTTGTTACAAGGCATCTATCATCATAAAATGACAGTCGATACGAACAGCTGTTAGAAGGGCGGCCATTTTTTCTCTATATACAACGCTTAAACAAGAGGTTTCGTGTATATAACTACTGCAAAGCAATTCCCATTATATAGTTACAGATTGTTTATACATCCATTGCTTATGCATGGTTTATTAGTAACGTTTTCTGTCTCAACGCTGCATAAGTCTCGTATAAAAACTATACACGGTTTATTAGTAAGACCGTGTATCTACAAATTTAAAGGAACAGAACTGGATCTTAGACAATGAAACGGAGATTTATCCTCCATCTCTTGAAACTGGTTATCTATCCCTTTTCTTGTCGTTGTCCTTTCTCTGTACTGAACCCGTGCTGACCACACCACCATGGAATTTCGGTAGGTCCAATCGTTATTCCTTAACTGTTATCAAACTTAAGTGGCAAGCAAATTACGAGAAGTTCTACATTTTGAGGTAGAAACAATTTTGCGTTTAGTCTCTTTAAAATAGATAAACCGATCAATTACTAAGAATTCCATTTAGATTATGTAATATTGAAGTTAGAGACTTGATTTTCTTATATTGTGCAAAGGAAATAGCCCAGTACCAGACTCGAGCGGTTTGTTTCCTGCATACGATGAACGTTATAGATTGTTTTTTGCGTTAAGACACAGGATGTACCCACTTACGGATATTTATGTACAACGCAATGCCACAAATTAAATTGAAGCTAGGACTCCAACTTAAACTTCAACTGTAATGTTCTTCATATTACTTTCTTAACGACTCTTTTCATATTAAATGAGGGGAGAAAAAGGAAAAGTAAATTAAATTCTGAGATTAATTCTTCCGCTTTTAAGGAAAGTGAGATTTATAGTTAGATGTCATGTTATGTATTTTAAAGAGTATTTATTCACTTTACTTTTTGTTACTAGCTTAGATATAATGAATGAAATGAAGTGGTATTCAACCGGGGAGGTACGTAAAATTTAAAATAAGCATATACGTTTCATGAGTGATCAGAGTTAATGAAAATCATTGTAGGACGTAGAATTTATGACATGACAAAAGATGTTGTTGAGCAAATAATAGAAAACATTAAACTGGACAAAATATTTGGGATTCAAATTGATAAATCAGTGGATGTGTCTGACGAGTTACATACGAGGTGCATCAAGAAAGTAAGTTTCCCTATTTAAAAAAAAAAGAACACGCACTTTCAGGAAAACATTTATTGGCAACAGGTACAGCAATGTTTCAGCTATTTTTCAACATAGCCACCATCAGAATTGAGACACTTGTCGTATCGTGGGATCAACTTTTGTATCCCTCTGTCGCCTGTGAATGGAACCAGCGTGTGACAGACGTCTTCAGCTCTTCGTCGTTGCCAAAACCTCACCGAGGGACAGGAATTTCTTGAGGTGCAAGAAAACGTGAAAATCGCTGGGAGCAAGATCAGGACTGTAGGGTGGATGATCAAACAACTCCCAGCCAAATTCCGTCAAAACAGCTGCTGTGCGCCGAGCCGTATGTGGACGAGCATTGTCATGGAGGAGCACAACACCTGCAGTAAGCATTCCACGCATCTTGTTTTGAATGGCACGTCGCAATTTTTGCATTGTTTCACAGTAACGGTCAGCGGTCACTGTTTCACCTCTTGGAAGGAAGTCAGTGAGCAGAATGCCCTTCCTGTCCCAGAACACCGTGCACATCACTTTCCGTACCGACAGCGTCTGTTTGAATTTCGTCCTGACCGGAGATCCACTATGCCGCCAATGCATTGACTGCTGCTTGGTTTCCGGGGTGAAGTGCGAAATCCAAATCTCATCGCCCGTGACGGTCCTGTCGAGGAACTCCTCGCCGTCATCGTGATACCGTTGCAGAAATGTCAGTGCTGCTCCTAAACGTTGCATTTTGTGTTCGGGTGTCAGGTTTTTCGGCACCCACTTCTTTGAACAGCAGGTGCTTGGTGACAATCTCATGCAAAAAGGATCGCGATATCTTCGGAAAATGGCTGCTCAGCTCCGTAATCGTGAAGCGACGGTTCTCCATGATGCACTGCCGCACCAGCTCAACACGATCATCATTGATGAGGGACGGTCGCCCACTGCGCTCTTCATCATGGACACTTTGACGACCTTCGGAAAACTGCCTACACCAGCGACGCACCATCTCCTTACTCATGATGTTCGGCCCATAGACCTGGCAGAGCTGCCGACGAATTTCAATTGGCGCATGCGGCGGCGGGAGAAGGAATAAGAGCTTCCATTTCGGACCACTGCTGCCACGCTACTGGCACCAGGCGGGACCTGTCCGGCTGGCATATGATTGATACGTCATAGATCTGTTACGCATGCGCAATTGACACGGCTAATTACGTTTACTTTCAATGGGAAAAAAATCGGGAAACTTACTTTCTGGATGCGCCTCGTAATATGTTCGCCATTTTGATGTTAAGAAATATGCTACTGCTGATTAAATTTTAAGTTGGAAAAAAATCACCAGAACATACAAAGGGAGAGGATATTTTTTAAATTCATGTTAATTTCTAAAGATGCGAATAAAGTTTTGCAGGTTAGAAAAGTGGTCTTGTTGCTCGTATTAAAAAAAACGGGAGTTCAATGCACTCGATTAAATTTATCACTTTTACACCAATGTTCAGCATTTCGTGTGAATCAGGATTTTTTTTTTTTTTCGCGACCAAGTTTTCTCTGCATAATGCAATGTTACCAAATTATTGTGGGGTAAATTTCGCTTCCATATTTCATCTTATTCTGTAGTTGATTCGTCATTATCACATATACTACAAGCCCTTCAAAATCTCTGCTAACAAGCAAACATTCTCATGGGGGCAGATAAAAGAGTTATTTTTCCTGGGGCCATTTACAGAAAAAAAACACAATTGCATGGAAAGATTTATTGATGCAGATACATCAATTTTTACGCTGTCAACATAGACCTATCCCCCACTGGAATTGTGATATTTATCATACAATGGGATCAATTTTTGTATCCTTGTATCCTTGTGGCATCGGAACTAGCGTTTGACAGCCGTCTGCACCTCTCTCTCGATCCCATGATAAGACAAATGTCTCAATTCCGGTGGTGAATATGTTGAAAAATAGCTCAACAATTACTGTGTCTGTTCCAATAAATTTTTCCAATGAAATTGTGTTTTCTTTCTGTTAAACACTCCTGACGAACTTATGTTTACGGCCGTTGTAATTGCAGTCGAGTGGTTAAAATTTGTATAAACACTTCTTTTGACACTAGTAACATCATGAAAGGAAAAAAAGTTAATTTATCTGCCACCATCAGAATGTTTGCTTGTAAGCACCATAGACGGACCCAAGAGCTGCTTGGTAAGGTCTGTGGTTTCAAAGCTATTTCGAAAGTAGTGTTGTTCAGAACGTTGACATGGAACAAACTTTTAAGAACTAATTTCTTTTCTGTACAGACTTTATTAAAATGTTAAGTGTTAGAGATGTGGCCAGAAACACTTTTCATATAATACCATATGGTGGTGATAGTAGATGTCTAATGGAGGAAGCTAAACATTGTTTGAACAACCTTCAAACCGATGAAACTGAACACCTAACTTCTACGAGTGGAGTAATAAACACCAGAAAAATTAGGACCGAATTACGCCAGCGAGAGTACAACGCATGGTGCAACTTACCTCAAAAGAGAAAAGGCGTTATTTTTTACAGTAAATTCACTCCCTCTAACTAATGGATAACTAAGCCCGATGGAATGACTAGCGGTGAATGGAAGGAGGCTATCAAGATGACTGCCAACATAAGCGCTGTAAGAGCCATTCCCGGTAGGTCTCAGGTCAACCACTGCAGGCGATGCCTCAGTGAGTTAGAAACCCTTGGACATGTCCTGGGAGCCTGCCCTTATGGCGAAACATTGCGTATACATAGGCACCATGCAATTAGAACTAAATTGGCCGATGCCCTTAGAAAACTAAAATCACCGTCTATGAAGAAGTCCACGGAACCGCCGACAATGGCAGTAACAGACGAATTGACATCGCCATTAGCGAATCCCTGTCTCAGGGTATGATAATCGACCCCACCATCAGGTTTGAAACGTACAAAGGACAGCCCGAAGACGTACATGAGGAGAAACGAGCAATCTACGTTCCAACCATCCCGTATTATAAAGATAAATACCAACTTCACGATATCAGTGTTACGGGATTGATGTTTGGAGCAAGAGGAACGATACCCAACTTCTCTTCTCAATTCTGTAAGACCCTAGGACTGCACAAATCTTTTCTGAATGAACTGGCCCTCCTCATAATTAGAGAGTCTGTCAAACTTTTACGGAACCACGTATATGGACTCTAATTCAGTGTATGGAAAAAATTGACGCACCATTATCATTTTTCTTTTTCCTTCTTAGCTTTCATTGATTCTTTACTTGAATTTTTTTTCTTCTGTAAACTGCCATTGTTTGTTTGTGTATTTGTTTGCCTTTTTTCTTACTCTTTTAGCTCTCATCATCTATTTGTTCTTGTATTGTTTTGTATGCTTTGTCTAATGGCAGCCTCTAATTTGAGGAAGCTCTGATAAATAAAAAAAAAATACTTAATATAATGTAGTTTTGAATTACGCTCACATTTTGTACATCTCTGATCTTTTTCAGTATTTCGCCAGAATTAGCTGGGTTGTGCAGTGGTTCGCAAATAGAAGTCCATAGCCGGGCCGGAGAAGAACATAATTCCACTTCAGAGGCGTGCACTTACTCCAATTGTGGACACTTCAGTTCTACAGCTGGTCCATATGAAAATGCTGTTGTGTGAATTATGGATATGAACTGTTTACAAGACTACGTAGAAGTTTATCAGAGTTGCTTGCGGTGCGTGCTTATAGAACTGTAAACTTTCACAAATATATCTATTAATACTTTGAGTGAAGTGTAGTGGATTTTATTCGACTGGCTGAACGTTTTGAAGAATTCACGAATTGAGACTGGAAGAGAAAAGTAAGTACACAAAATCGCATGCTAAAAGATAACATACTTAGAATGAATGATATTAGTAATAGTTTCATGTATTACCTCTTTGTACCTACAACTTTGAGGCTGAATTGAACCGAGTTGGCCAGCTGTTGAGCGTAAGAGTGCGAGAGAATACTGACGAAAGCAAATCTATATATATATAATTTGAACTGGTAATGGAAATTTCGGGAAAACGGCTGGACGAATTTTAATAAATGACCCCTCATTTTGAAGCTTGGAACTCAAAGTTTTTCGGAAAAATAGTAGTTTTCAGTGAAATGTCAATTTTTAAACATAATTTTCCTATTTTCCAAAATCCATCTGTCGTCAGTTTTGAGAACTAGCTAATAGCATTCACGGCCGACTTGATATAACCTTCGCTGTTTTTGTAAAGGAGAAGCGAAGCGAGCATCAAGTCGGCCGTGTTGCTTTTCAGAATGAAACAAAACACACTCTATAGTAAACAATATTACACGAAGGCCATGATCTGCAAGAATGCTGACATATTTAGAGCTCAAATTAAATTGGTTATTAAAACTTAACTTACTAAAAATATTGACAGGTTCGATTCTGTGGTGTGTAATTTTCTGGGTACAGTTGTGTATTGGATATTAAAAACTACAAAACTTGAGGTGGTTTGATGACATTATTACCATTAGAAATGAAATATTATTGTAGTTAATGCCATGATGTGACTATTTTTCATTATTCATTAATTATACATATTAATGCTATATTGACGATATGAAAGTGAAACGTTTTGGGGTTATATAAGTAGATGTAGAGAACAACTTAAATTAGATTTTGATTTCTATATTTTACTGAGTGGCTGCTATATAGTATATATAGTATATGTTACTGAAAGCTATAAAAAACTTACGTAAGATAATATTATTAAAAATCAAATATTTTTATAATTATTAATCAAGTGAGATTGAGTCTTTTTTATATATTTAATGGCGGTGTGGTGTAGATATTTATATGCGTGGTTCTCTTCAGTATTGGCTCGAGAGAGAGTATCTTTCATTATTATGGAAGCAAATAACTTTCAGAATGTCTGGTATTCTTCATTGAAAATAAATCTGAAAAATGTGTATTTGAACGTCTAATGAACTTAGTTTTCAGCATTTTCTGCACAAGCCACCAGTATTCTTATATTCACCATAGCTCTTAGAACTAGTATGACTCTAATTGGTCACTTGTTAAATGAAAAATGAGAACATATCTCTTGGAAAGGTAGCTGACCTTTTATAGTGCCGAGATTATGAAAACAAGGAGTCCTATTTCTCTGAACCCAGGCATTAATAGCCATTACATTAGCAAAAAATACACATTTACGTTTATAGTTTTGTTTATGTGTGTATGAGCTTATGTATGCAATTTTGCTGTTACATTGGAGAATCGCTAAATGTCAACTATGTGAAAGTGAAACTCACTCAATACTAAACAAAGTAACTCCGTAATGGTTTGAAACTCCATCACTATTATAGCTTTTGAAATGTATCCTTTTGGTCTTTGGAATATCTTTACATCTCAGCTTTTTAAACCATTTACTAAATTCGAAAAGATACGTCAAAGTAGCCCTATTTTAAACATTAGAGACTTCATATCTTACGATTGCCTGGGTTAAAATGCCGGTCCATCTACACTAAATTTATAATTTATATTGGACAAACCCATGGTCCAAGCAACGCAGGTTTTCTCCGGGCACTCCTGTTCCCCTATGACATTCCAACATATCTTCATATTTCATTGCTATTACAATGTACACTCACGGCCTGTCGTGCATTCTGGGTAATTTCTGACGAAATAAATGGTCTAGCTTCTCGGCACTAGTGACATCCCTGATCACTAGAGATGAACAAAGCAAACTCCCGCTCTCGCTCGCTGTGTTCGTTGCATTTGTCTTTCGAGTCTCGTCTCATAACTCTCGTGCGTTTCGAGTCTCGCTCATCATTCTCGAAATAGCATTTGGTCGACGTGAAAAGATTTAGTAACTTTGAATAACATACATCATTGAAATAAATAACATTAGAGATGTTTAATTGATACAAAAAAGGCAAAAGAAAATAGTATCACAGTTATCAAAATGTTCTTGTTCTACTATCAAATATTACCTATGTATGTATTTATTCACACTGCAATGGGTATATACCCAGTGACAGTGGTAACTAATTACACTCAATAATGACAATAATAAACTTATTAATTAAAAATACAATTAATAATAATAATAGTAATAATAATAATAACAGGGAATATCCTAAATTAAATGAAACGATCACTTAAAATAACATTTGAAATAAATCTAATTTGTATCTTAAAACTAAGATCGAACTAAAACCCACGAGTATGATATGTTCATATCTGCCCAAGTACCTTTCAATATTACACTCATTTCGCTGTCAACTCACTCACTGCACTGGAACTACGATACATTTCACTGATTCTATCCTGATTTCACTAACACTTCAAAAACATTTCACTGTTCAAATACTTGCACTGCCACTATAAACTATAAAGCTTCACTGACAGGAACACGTTTCACTTACACTACACACTTCACTGATACAACATTTCAATAACAACATATCATTTACACCCTTTAAATACTATGTATAATTGCCGTCTATTAGTAAAGTCCTTAAGCCTATTTTTAAATACATTTTTGGTTGTTGGTAAAGCCTTTAGTAAGTCTGCAGGTAAAGCATTCCAGTCCCTGATAGTACGATTGAGAAAAGAAAACTTTCCAGTGTCCGTCCTCTGCCTTCTTTCCCTCAATTTATATGAGTGGTCGTTTCTTGAAGAGTAATTTGGCGGCTGCAACCCATTTTTTATTTCTCTCCAGGCAGGCTCACCTCTGTATGTTTTGAACAGTGCGCATAATCGAATTCGCGTTTTCCAGTCCTTGAGTGTGTCCCGTTTTAATGGTGAATTTTTCCGACAACACTTGAGAGCCCGTTTATGGGTTATATAAATAAAACAAAATTCTCAAATAAATTTGAATTTCTAAGAAACATAAAACATAGGGTTAAATTTTTTTGCTTTAGATTGTACACTTGATCTCAAACATACGAAAAAAAATCCTATTCTTTTAATAGAGCCTAGTAATTAAATAATGATTGGAGAACGGATTACTACACTCAAAGGTAGAGGTGATGTTTCAAATAGGCTACTTGATTGTTTATATATATAAGCTATAACAGTTGCCAAAAGAGATAAAAGTTCAGTCTGATATAAACAACTGTGACGATTCAAGGCTGCTTGACGTTCGAGAGTTGATCACACCCTAAGTCCCGATGTTTTGAACGTTTGATTACAAGCAGTCAACGACAGGCAATTCTGTCGTGCTGGTTTTCGGCTTTGCGGGCGCTGTTAGTCTTGCATTCTCGCTCGTTGTTCATCTCTACTGATCACATAATGTATCAGATTGGTCATTCCCATGTTATGAAATGACAACATATAAAAGAGAACAACTACTAGAATCTCCACTATAGAAAATCAGTTTTTTTTATAAGGACCACTAGATGGAAGTACTGCTGCAAGCTCCAGGGTTTTAACGTGATTCTTTTGCAGTCGCTAGATGGCAGCGTAGTGAAATTGGTAAAAGTTGTTTGCTGCGTCTAGCGCAGTACACCACAATGGCAGTTAGGGTATGGCTTTATATTTAATTTTGTTGATAGTTAATGGTGGAATGGGAGAGAAAAATGGAGAACATAGAGAAAAACAACTCTCAGCACTGCCTTTGTTCATCACAGATTCCACTTGTACACGACGGAATTTAATCTCGGATGCGAAAAGCCCACACTTTGGCTGTTCGATTAACAATATCCCTTAATAAATGCCAAAAAGTTTTGTTTTATGTGTAATGATATTGTTTTATGCGTAATGGTAGGGTCCTTAACTTGCCGTTATTCGTGGATCATAGATGTCACCCCTGATCACATATAACAGATTGATCAACCTAATGCTCTTTTATTCATAAAATTTACTTAGTCTTACGTTCAAAAAGTGTAAAATTGTTTAAAAAAAAAAGGCATATACCTTCGACAGACGGCCCGTTTCAACGCTATGTCACGTCATCTTTAGTGTCTCTTGAACCACTCTTTCATTGTGCAGGCTATATAAATATTAAAATAAAATATTTGACTTATAATAATTCGCGTAATATTGTCATAAATGTCTGTTTTTCGAATAATACGTAGTTAAAAAAATAAGTAGTCTACAAATAGTAAAATCATTCGCAACGTGACAAAAAGAACTGAATTATTGCGAAACTAGTAGAAAGTGTACTGAGAAATTATGATGTGCCGCCCTTATGACACTAATTTTTCATATTTCTTTGCCTTCCTTTTCGTCTGTCCTTTATTATTTATTGTCACAATCTATTTTTCGTATGTATTTTTCCATAAAAATTCCATGTCAAATATTCCTAACTGTTAAATTAAAGAAAAGAAATAGGTATACTACTGACTTTCCTTCTACAAATAGTAGACTTGTCTAACGTAAATTACTATTTTTTTCCTCACTTATATTTCATAAATTCACCAGTTCGAAATACATTGAATTAAATACCTACGAATATAGAGGTATTGCAAGCCATATCAGTTCATATTAATTTCTATTGCTAGTCATTTCGTTACTGCAGATGTAAGCCTATGACATTCTGTCACCACATACGACATCAGCTTGGTTTGAACTCCAGAACAGCAGATTACATTGAAGTAGTATTGTACATGGCACTAGCTCTCCACAAAGCACGTCATTAATATTAATGTAGAATCGTTTGTATGCAGTGTTTGTGAGACCATCTTACGCAACAAGCTTTCAAAGTTGGATCTATTTTAAGAAAAATAATTAAGGCCTACTTAAAGTAACGATAGTTTGATAGACTCAATTTGAAATTACAAAATGCTCTGAACAAAATATAATAATAGTCTACATATTATTAATATCATGTCACTTATAATTCAGACCACGTGTTGAGCGGTTGGAGTTTCACGTAAGAAATCCAGTAGTCTTCAGAGATCTACCTACATTTTCCTTGTTTTTTTTATTGACTATTACACTTTTACTACGTCATATTACTTTTGACCAGGAAAATGGTACGAAAGACGTGTTTCAACCAGTCATGGCTGTTTATCGCTAGAATTTTATCACTTCCCTAGCGTTTGTTTCTTTTTTTTTTTTGCCAACTTTTCAAAAATGCAAATTCTTTACGGTACTATAAAACATGCTTTGTGATCGTTATTTGCTGAAAATGGCGGCTCCGTTCAAACGTTTTGGTGAAGCTGACATTAGTGAAATAGAATTTTAGGAAGTCAGTTAATAAGTCTTACCTGTTTTATTGTATTGTTGTTTAGTCAAGTGTCCGAAGACAAGTCTGAACCTCACAAGTGATCTCAACAAGACACCATTTATGAGGCAACTAGGCCAGGAGATAATGGGGTAGATTGACCAGTTGCTTTCCCCCTCCATTGCATACATAGCCGATTAGCTACTACACTAATCAGACTTCAGATGCATAGAAACAGATAGTACTGTCATTATGTTTAGGAAATAGTGTTGTCACTTCAGACCAATATGCTGTAGTTTTGTTAATTCGGCTCCAGAAGACGGTGATATTATGTTAGTCATACAGGGAATGAAATTCATAACCGTAAAAAATGCTGCTTGAAAGTAACATCATTAAGTAGCTAAATTTGATTTGTTATATTGAATTATTTCAACGTTACAATTGCATGTATGTTAAATTATGTATATGATAACGTTATGCAATTTGTGTTTTTTTTTTTTTTTTTTTTTTTTTTTTTTTTTTTTTTTTTTGAAAATATAATTTCAATTAATGCTTCTCCATAAATGTTGTAAGTAAAACCTTGTGCATCCCTCGTGTTTGTCGTACGGCTCGTCCTCTCCCGACACACTTTGTTTACGTTTCCACTCTGCCTAAACGAGACGCTCTACTGCACATACATTACAAAATAGTTCTTATATCCAGTGGCGTAGCGTCAATGTAAGCTAAAAAGCTCAGCTTCCCCAGTTAATAATAATTTCATATTAAACCTGCAGTTTATGAACAGAATTATTTATTAAATTTAATAAAATATTGTGATGCGGCAGCTCAGGATGATTCGTGATGCAGCAGTAAACATGAAGCCTGCACACACCAGCTTCCAAGCAGACTGGTTTCTTTCATTCATTCTTCTGTGTAATCCACTCCGCAGATTTTCCATCCCTTTCTAATTAAACTACCCTGGTCGCAAGGCTCGCAAGAAGCTAGCTTCGACATTGCAAATAATTTAGTTTCTGAGTTATTCCTTTCGTGAGATGTGTTCAGTTGAAGTGTTAGTATGCATTGTGGCTGATATAATAAATAATGAGTGAAATAACAGCTCCTGACACCAGTTTATTTGAATTTTTAGGACAATTCTATTATCAAGACTGACTTACGAACAAAAGTGCGATTTAAAAAACAAATGACCGTGACTATTTGTTAGAGATATGTGTAAACCATGAAATCATATTTTACTGCGTACCGTTTGAGGTCATGCCTTATTGGTGTTACTTACGAGGTTCCAACCAATCTTCGGACTGCCGGCTTGACATTGACTACTATTTATTTTAAGACTATATTTTTGTAATACGTTTTCTCATATGTACATGAAAGACAACTTGAGTTAGCTTCCCCTGCTCAAAATTTCATGCTACGCCACTGCTTAGATCTCCATTTTGTTATTTTTAGCATTCTACAGTATATTGTATAGGCCTATACTATCTGTAGTCACATCAATATTACGAAAAATATTATCATTAAAGGGAGAATTTATGAGATTCTTTTGGGAAATTATAATCAAATGTTTGAGCCCACCCAATGTTTTTAAAAAGTTGGCGCCACTGAATGCCACCTTTGTTGATTCTTGCGTAATGCCTCTCTTACTTTCTTTAGTCGTAATACGTGTGTGGCATAGTGAAGATTATTCTTTGGTTAAATACGTTATTTATTATGCCTGAATTGTTAAAGGAACTTGCTGTTAAATGGCAGATTATTATAAATACAATATACTGTATCTCTCTTGGAATCAGTTTCCCACTCCGGAAGTTTGCGCTACATTTTTGAGGCTTGTAAGAAAGAAGTAGCGATTCATATAAGCTTACACTGCTACTGATAGCTAGCGTCGTCACTTCAATTGTCTGCTTCATTCATTTTTCATTTAACTTCAGACGTCATAGGAAACTAACGTATGCGACAGACCCGTTACACACAGTTGTATTTATGTCTAGATCGCTTGTGTATTTCACTGTAGGCTGCAATGTGTCCTTTTCTTTTTTTACTCTATCTGCTATGTGGTAAAACTTTAATCCCCTGTTAGAATGACAGCAGTTATAACTCATTGGCTTGACAGAATTATGCAATGATGTCACGGATATCTGCCGTTAAATGTTCAAAAGGAGCAGTTTTAGAAAGCTTCCTGGCATCGGGTCAACAGTCATAACCGACGAGTACACTCTCCGTAAAAGACAACCGTCACGGGATACTGTCTTCTGTTAATGCGCCCGCTTCGTGGGATCCCTTGCCTTAATTCGATAAGTTTTCTTCTTTTTTATTCCTTTCAGTAACGCTTTCGAAACGATTAGGGAAAACACGGAAATTTTACTTGAAGCAAGTAAAGCGATCGGTTTGGAAGTAAATCCCGAAAAGACAATGTATATGATTATGTCTCGTGACCAGAATATTGTACGAAATGGAAATATAAAAATTGGAGATTTATCCTTCGAAGGGGTGGAAAAATTCAAATATCTTGGAGCAACAGTAACAAATATAAATGACACTCGGGAGGAAATTAAACGCATAATAAATATGGGAAATGCGTGTTATTATTCGGTTGAGAAGCTTCTATCATCCAGTCTGCTGTCAAAAAATCTGAAAGTTAGAATTTATAAAACAGTTATATTACCGGTTGTTCTGTACGGTTGTAAAACTTGGACTCTCACTCTGAGAGAGGAACATAGGTTAAGGGTGTTTGAGAATAAGGTGCTTAGGAAAATATTTGGGGCTAAGAGGGATGAAGTTACAGGAGAATGGAGAAAGTTACACAACACAGAACTGCACGCATTGTATTTTTCACCTGACATAATTAGGAACATTAAATCCAGACGTTTGAGATGGGCAGGGCATGTAGCACGTATGGGCGAATCCAGAAATGCATATAGAGTGTTAGTTGGGAGACTGGAGGGAAAAAGCCCTTTGGGTAGGCCGAGACGTAGATGGGAGGATAATATTAAAATGGATTTGAGGGAGGTGGGATATGATGATAGAGACTGGATTAATCTTTCTCAGGATAGGGACCGATGGCGGGCTTATGTGAGGGCGGCAATGAACCTTCGGGTTCCTTAAAAGCCATTTGTAAGTAAGTAAGTAACGCTTTCGATGTGCTGAAGATTTCCAGTATAGATTTTTAAGATGAGAAATAGTAATTCAGCTTATTTAAATGTAAAGAAAGAAATTAAGTACTTCTTGCAGGGTCATGTTTTTTGTTGTACAGAGACATCATTTTATTTTTACTTCAATATTAGTTGTACCTCAAATTTTTATGTACATCACTCCCAACCCCTCTACTAGTAAACTTCCAACTGTTCTCCACACAGAACCAAGGCCGCATGCGGTCATAGTAAGCAGTACTGAATTAGTGAGTATAGTACGTTCCAGAAATATGTTCGCGTTTTCCAGTGACGAGCTTTCAATATTGAATCATATTTTCGCACAGGTACTGCCGTCCGTTTGCTTACATCGCATCCCGGTTTCCTCCATTCGCTTCTACTCGCCCTTCTGTAAAGGCTAGTGGCTGGGCTGTCTTAGCTCTTTTCTGAAAACATTAATTTCTGTTAGGAATTGGACGTGTACGTAATACGAGTATTATCATAGCCCTCTCTAGTCATGGCCCGGCCGTGGTAAATGTGGCAACGCCGCAGCCCGTCCTATCAGGTCAGCAATGTACAATGTGTTTAAGTGTAAGGCGCTGTCCTCGCTTGTACATTTGCGCCTATATTTCCATTGCTATCATGTCTGTGATAACATAAACTTTTCATAACCTTGACAGATAGATGTAGGTAGTCTATGTGTAGTGCCGAGCTGCTTATGTAACTACGATAAGACAATAAAAGCAGAAGGATAATATTGTAAGTAGTTTCTGGTTTCCTAGAGATCCCAAACTACGCAATAAATGTATTCCTTGGGTTCCACGGGCAGACTGGTCACCAATCAACAGATCTGTGGTATGAAAGGAACATTTTCAGGAAAAGTGACTTCAGCTTTGTTGAGAAATACAGCGACAAGACGAAAAGACGAATTTTCATAAACGTGATCGTTCAATTCCGAATGTTTTCCCAAATTTTCCTTCACATCTAAGCGGTGTGAGTGGACCAAATGGAAAAATCCTTAACAGAGGAGAGAAGAAATTGACAATCGCCTTAAAACCGAAAGGAGAAAGGCAGACAAAGAAAATCGTGTGTATTATTTTCGTATTTCTTTGGAAAATGTATCAAAGAAACTATCTAAAAAATACGGGTCACTATTTAAAAACGAATCTTGTTGAACAGTGTATGAACTAGAAGTAACTAATGCTCCTAAAATGGTTGTTAGCATTAGAATAGATTTTAGTGAGAAATGCACATGAATGGTGGACGTCTACCGAATGAAGTTTTTATATGGACAGCCTCTAACTTGCTAATAGCTATAGAAATTCTTTGCTCACAGAATGAAGTCAGCTTCCATCTCTAATAGATTTTTGTGATTGCTACGTTTCACCAGATACCAATAATAAAAGCACTCTTGTATCTCAAATTACTGCCTCGCTAAAAAGTTTGAAATTGTTGCTGAAAACGATGAGAACTGTGATGAAAGCAGCTTAAAAAGTTTGATGTGTTATATAATAAGTTTGATCTAATATTTACGAAAAAACCTAAGTACGATGTAAATTAAATTATGTTTTATTTAACGATGCTTGCAACTGCCGAGGTTATATCAGCGTCGCCGGTGTGCCAAAATTTTGTCCCGCAGGAGTTCTTTAACATGCCAGTAAGTCTAGTGACATGAGCCTGTCGCATTTAAGCACACTTAAATGTCATCGACCTGGCCCGGGATCGATCTCGCAACCTCGGGCATAGAAGGCCTGCGCTATACCAACTGCGCCACTCAGGGCGACAGTACGATGTATGCTCAATAATTATAAACTCTTTTTTAATTTATATCCGGAATGCTAAGTGATAGGATATGATTAGACTGAACTTCATCTTGTCATTACCGCACCCTCGATAGCCTATCTGAGAAAACTTTCCTCATTGTTGAAAGTATCTCCTTCAATATCTGAGAATAAACAGTTCTTGAAACATTTAGGCAGTATTCAGAGAGTGAACATATTGTGAAGATTCAAGTATATCAGATTCAAGTAAAATGAACTGTAAACTACAAAAATGGACGATTGTTTGGGATTGCTGCAAATAAAACACATTATCTCGCGAAAAGTGCTGTACCGGAAACTTTTCTAATTAGTGCTGCATTTTGGTAATTTTAAAAAGGTGAAAATTAATAAGACTTGTTGCGGTAAAACAACTTACAGGGCCAGGTTCAGCAGAAATATGTAAAGATATCTTACAACAAATACATGAGCATCGTGTGTCATAACTGATAATAATAGGGTGCATCGCATAATGTTTAGAGAACTCACTAAATATTCAGGAAGTCATTACTTTTCCTTTGAAATAAAAAACCGATGTAGCCTACTGCTTTTCTCGCATTTAACAGCTATGCAGCAGGATAGACGGCAACTAACATGCTGTCCGACGTTGCCACGTAGTGTGGACCGGGTAATGACTAGAGAGGGCTATGGTATTATACAACTGTTTAAAATAACTTAAATAAAAGGACCTCGTTAATTAATTAACTGTCACGTGATTTCCCCCCTTTCTACGACCCTGCTACATAACCACTTGGACGGACAGTAAGATAGAATGTCTGAGTAATTTTATCTATTCGGATCGGGCAGAAGTGAAGATTGAATTTACAGTACGTAAGGTACTCTTTTATAGAGTATAAGGCGGAAACTGCTAACTGATAGACAGTAACTGGAATTAGGTGCAGTAGTCTATAGTGCGATAATATGCACAAAATAACTGAAGCCTGTGTCGAAATAAACGGCCACCATTTTCAAAAATGTGTTTAAATATCCATATTATGATTATTTTTCAATTTAACTTCATTCTCTAAATTATATGCTAATGTGCTGTAGACAGTATAATATACACTTCATAATTAATACGTCCGAATGGATAGCTCATTTCTTGAGTAAAAACGCTTAATGTTAATACAGTACTGTGTTTTCATTAAACAAAAACCTAATGAAAATTATCAAACTCAAAATCGCGATATTTCCTGGTTTACATAAATGGATGAACTACTTTTGTTCCCTCCTATAACTAGTAATGTGGTTTGTTTGTATTTTACGCCAGTATCATCGAACTCCAGTCGTGGAAGGGGGTAGCAAACGGTTTTTCAGGTTCTCATCCCTTAATCCAAAGGTATAGCCAGGTTAATATTAGAAATATTAGTAAAAATAAAATGGTATCCCTGTACTTACCGCTATTGTTGACAGGCCTTGTAAATTGAATTTACAACGTGCGGACTGATTTTTTGCTCGAGAAACAGATTATTGTTACAACTTATAAGTTTATTGACGCTCTAGGACAGAGAAAGAGAGAGAGAAACAAACCCAAAAAGGAATAGCTGCCGTATAAGGTACCGTTTGGTTACAGCCAAGTAATTATTAATTTCTTTATATGCAGGGTGATTCACGAGGATTTACTGTCCCTTATGGAGCTTATTTCTGAAGACATTCTGAGCAAAAAAATGTTATACAAACATGTGTCCTAATTTCAATATTTTCGAAGTTCTATTAATTTGAAGTTGTTAGTAAGATACTTTTTTTCTTCAGTTTTAAGGATAAAAAATATTACAAATAGAGAATGAAATATTCAGAAGTGTCATTTCTTTAATTGGCTAGTGTTCTGAAGCTAAAAATGTGTTGTTAATTGCTTTGTACAGATTTTATTTTTCAACTTTTAACTAAAAATGATTTCATTATTACGTCCTTATCACAAAAAAATGTTACAAATCATACGGCTTTATGAACTTGATTCTTTACAGTTTAATTATACATCCTAATGTACAGTCTTGAGGAATTTACAAGAGTGGCGTGGTTTGTAACAATTGTGATAAATGAGTAAGAAAATATAATTTTGTAGTTAATCGAAAAAAAAATTGTATGAAGCAACTATGGAATTCACAACACATTTTGAGCTTCAGAATACTAGCTAATTAAAGAAATGATACTCCATAATACTTCATTCTTTATCTGTAATATTCTTTTACCCTTAAAACTCAAGAATAATATGTTACACACAACTTCAAATTAAAGTAATTCTGAAAATATTGAGTTCGGGAAAAATGTTTATTGACATTTTTTGCACAGTATGTCTTCCGAATTAAGCTGCGTAAGGGACGGTAAATCCTCGTGAATCACCATGTATGGGTATGTTACCGTTAAAACCCGAAATCCGTTAAAACCAGTTTCAACTAGTAAAAAGCGAATATAGATAGATAGAAAGCAAGTTTTCATAAGCGTACATGAAGATCGAGTTTTCGTAATGTCTAGAATCAGTATGCACCAGGTTAAGTTTGGTTTGTTTAGACTTTTGTTTAGTAAAATCCTAACAAACCAAACCAGACCTGTCACTAAATCTAGACCTTACGGAAACTAGCTTTCTATCTATCTATATTTGCTCAAACTAGTTTTTACTAGTTGAAACTGATTTTGACGGATTTCGGGCTTTAACAGTAACATATATAAAAACAATATTTGCACATACTTACGAGGGGAGATACACCATTGTCTGCAAAAATTGAGTGAAATTCATTTTTTTATATCTCAGCTAAAAAAACTAATTGAGCGCAACCTTTCGTACGAGTACTTAATATAAATATACTTTTGCGAAATCGTGCGTATTTGCTTGTTTTCCGCACAGAACCAATATGCGGTAAGTGTGAAATACCACATTCAGTATTCCCAACGTAACACACATAACAATTTCCCTCTTCTTACCGCTTAAGCGCGACATTCATTTTACTGCTTTAGGCTTTTAACATATTATTTTTAGAGACGTTTAACATCGTAATAATTATAAATTGGAAACTTACCACTGCAATTTCACCTGAATTGCACTGTTAATTATGGTTTTTAAATATTTGCAAAAATTAAGTAAAGTCTACTACTCCACGAAACATTGGATTCCTGATACAAGTAACATTAAGGAAGCCGTGAAAAAATCAACAAGATTCCAGATGCCAATGTTATTACTGCAATATGTTATATAAATGAGTAGCTGAATATCAAAGACGGACATCTGACTTCAATCGAAATTTAGATAGCTGTGGTTTTTTATACAATTTTTCATGCTCTTTCCAGTTATAGTGATACCATATGTAAACTCTAACACTATATTTATAAAATAAATTAAGTTAAATATTACAAAGAACACTGTGAATTAAAAAATTGCCTCTAGATCAAAACTGTGGAGACGACAGATGTCCGTCTTTGATATTAAGATACTCAAATAATATTGTTAAAATATTAAAATGAAAAATAAATCATTACATAACCTTACCGTTTGTTTCAAGTTCGCATTTATAGACTGGGGGGAAAAAAAAGGACAGACGTATATCACGGCCTGCTGGAGTATAGTAAATACAGAAAACATTTTACAGCAACAATGTTGAAGAAAGATATTTTGGTTTTCCGAAGTTGCCGTCATTAAACAGACACCAACATGGAGATTTCATTGCAACTAATTATAAATTCGTCTTTCAGGTATGTAATAAACGATCTTCGCACAAAATAATGTACGATACACGAGCGGTATGTTTGTTTTCATGTTCTCGGAAATTAAAAAAGCTCAACTACGTTTCGCTTTTTCAGTCTTTTCCTCGAACATGAAAACGTCAACGTATATTACTATATACGCTACTGTATAAAACTCTATTCAGAATATTAAAATAGATAATAATTACCTGTAAAAATAATATCAAATATGCATTTTTTTACAACTGTAAAGAATTTACGTAATAAAATATTCAATTAATTAAATATCTGCATGATTCTTGTACTGGAATGTTTTAAAAACCTACATCAACAACATAGTCTAGGATCCTTTACCTATACCCTCAAGAATTATTTTTTTTTCTTAATCGTTACCGTTAATATTAAATTGTCTAAAATGTTTTATTAAGGAAAAAAATTCGTATTTTCTAAAGGAATAGATGAAAGATCTTAGACTATGTTGTTGATGTAGGTCTTTAAAACATTCCAGTGAAAGAATCATGCAGATATTTAATTAATTGTATATTTTATTATGTAAATGCTTTACGGTTCTAAAACAATTATGCAACTTTGATATTATTTTTACAGGTAATTATTAGCTATTTTAATATTCTGATTAGTGTTTTATAAAGTCGAATGTATGTATATTAAGCCTGAAAAATTTTGTTCACTTAGCTTTTATGGTAGCTGAGATAAAAAAGAAATGAATTTCACTAAATTTTTGCAGGTAATTGGTGTGTCTCCCCCCCTTAAGTCCTGATTTTTCAGCCAGTTTTCCATAACTATTAAATATATTTTATGTCCACAGACGTGTCAGGATTATCGCTTTCAATATTAGCTTAGCTGCTATGATGTATCAAATGTAATATAACAACTTCTACTGATCTTTATAGCAAAATAATTCTCCCTTGAACATATAATAGTTACATTGAATAAAATGGCGGAACATCAATGAACTTTATCCTTGGGTTTACTTAGTTACTTACTGACCTACAATGAAACAATACGCATAGCCTTGAAAAATAAATTTACTCTACATTTTGGATGCAAAGAATTCGTAAAAAGTATATCCTAGTATTTGCAATTCTGAAGTTATGGTTGTGCAAAAATAGTAATATACGTTACAAGAGCGGTATGTTGAAGTTTTCATGTTCGAGGAAAAGTTTGAAAAAGCGAAACGTAGTTGAGCTTTTTTAATTTCCGAGAATTGAAAGAAAACATAGCGCTCGTGTATCGTACATTATTTTGTGCGAAGATCATTTATTACATACCTGAAAGAGGAATTTCTAATTAGTTGCAATGAAATCTCCATCTTGGTTTCTGTTCAATGACGGCAGATTTGCAAAACAAAAATATCTATCTTCAACATTGTTGCTTTAAAATGTTTTCTGTGTTTACTATACTCCAGCAGGTCGTGATATACGTCTGTCTTTTTTCCCCCAGTCTATAAATGCCAACTTACAAACGGTAAGGTTATGTAATGATTTATTTTTCGTTTTAATATTTTAACAATATTATTTATATAACATATTGCAGTAATAACATTGGCATCTGGAATCTTGTTGATTTTTTCACGGCTTCCTTAATGTTACTTGCATCACGAATGCAGTAACTTTAGTGGAGTAGTAGAGTTTACTTAATTTTTGCAAATATTTGAAAACAATAATTAGCAGTGCAATGTAGGTGAAATTGCAGTGGTAAGTTCCTAATTTATAATTATTACTATATTGAACGTCTCTAAAAATAATGTGTTAAAAGCCTAAAGCAGTAAAATCAATATGTCACTTAGTCTAAGCGGTAAGAAGAGGGAAATTGTTATGTGTGTTAGGTTAGGAATACTGAATGTGGAATTTTAGACTTTCCGCGGATTGTTTTTGTGCGGAAACCAAGCAAATACGCACGATCTCGCACAAAATAATATGCAATACGCATGTGTTAAGCGCGTAGGCCATAACAGAATAGACTATCGCTTCTGTTATAATGCACTTAACATTCTCGTATGGCAAAACACTATTTCTTTGCTTTTTCGTTATATGGAATATAGGTGGAACTTTGTAGTGCTGCAGGAATCGATTACAGATTTTCACAAAAATATACACTTTCATTATCACTAATGTGAAAAATTGGTATATGGTATGACGTCTCTCCATCATTATCTGGAAACCAGTTCGCCTGGGAAGTATGCTCGACAAAAAATATAATATTCTCTCCAGTAATGCTGTGGGATTATCAGAAAATATGAGGTATGCCGAAATTTAAGAAAACGATAATTTACCCAAAATCGGCTTAAGCGTTTCTTTTCGTTCCATTTATTCTATCATGTTATAAGAATAAAAAAAAGTAAATTAAAATATTTAGTTGGTGTACTCGCAGAACACAATCCGATTCGCAGCAAGGTTTTTGGAGTGATATACTGTATTTGGGTTCCTGCGCTGTGTCAAAAATACAGGAAAATCGTCAGTCATATAAAGACTTCGAAGTCTCTAGATTGCTTCATAAGTGAGTACAGTATATAGTTAAGAAGAAAACGTAGGATTTAGAAGCGTATTATATGTTAGAGTGTCATTCCGTTATTCTTCGAATTCATAAATTTATAGTAATGTAACCACAAACTTTTACTTAAAATAATGATTATTTTTATTTCTGCGTAATGTGTGTAACAGAAAATCTGTATCTTTTAATGACACTCCGTTGTCATACAGAAGACCACGTTGAACGAAATATACCATCGTAAATATCTATATGACCTCAGCGTTTAATCTACAATAATTTTTTATCAGTTTATAGGAAAATTTCCAGTTTTATATGCTACTGTGTACTGTTATCACTTGTTTGTGTCCCGCATACTAATCATTCTATATACAAACAGTTATGTACAATACATGTGTATGCTATAAACTTACATCCCTACTTTTTGTATCTAATTGTAAATGTAAAATACATGTATATAAATTGTCGGTTTTTTGTTTACACTCGAAAGCTAATCTTTATAAATTCTGTATTTTTTGTCGCTATCTTTACAATGCATCTTTGTTATTCCAGTTATATTTGTGAGGCTATTATCGTCTTCAGCCAGTGTGCTTATCTCACAACGAGACCTTCTTTTTTACTTAGGCCTATAAATAAATAACAGGCTTTCACAACACAACACTTAATTTAAGAGAATCTTTTGAACTCGTATATGGAATTGCTGCCTCAACTTAAATAATATACTTTGAGCTGAATTGGATAAAATGTACTTCAAATTATAGAAATGTATGAGGGATATTTAGTAATAAATGATAATTATTTTTTTCTGTTAGATCACCTTTATTTATTCTCCAAACTTTAATGGCCTTCCGCAAACTACCCATTGCATAGTGGTCCAAAACGTAAAAGTATGTATGTATGTATGTATGTATGTATGTATGTATGTATTTATTTACACTGCAAGTGGGAAAGCACCCGGTGGCAGTGGTATATTCAATATAAACAATACACAATAAAATTTACAACTTAGAGGTCATTCTGGCCGAATTCGATGATCTCTTCTGGTTTGTGGACACCCATGCCTTGTGCTTTCACTTTCTTGGCACCCTTGCGGGCAAATGTGAACTTGAAGAAAAAGTTGAGGATTCCGTTGGGGATCCTGATGCCCAGGGCATGCTGCAGGTTCATCTTGTAGCCCTTTTTATAAATCTCCACATGTGCACCTCGTACGGCTCGGCAGAACGTATAAACGCGGAAATGTCACCAACAATGCATACAAAACATTCTCTGTAGTCGAACATTTTTTTTTTGTGTCAACTTCAAGTACCTGTATCACTTTTCTCCATTTTAAGAAATCATATGAAAACTGACATGTGAACATCTTTGGTTTGAACATCTTTGGACAAAACTGGACAAAATTAAGAACTTCTCTTCTATCTAACAGGTTTCCATCAAACTTTATACATTAGTTACAAGTAACGTATTTGTCTTGTATACAGACTCTCACTATTGTACTAATTAAAATGTTGTGACCATCAGTGTTCGAAGTTATACTGGTTAAAAAAAGAACTGAAAATTAGAAACTAGAAAGTTAAATATTTTTTTCTAAAAAACTTGCTTTCTAAATGCAAAATCCTTACGCCAATCTCCTTATTCATGTAATTAGAAACAGAGGAAAATGTTTTTTGACGAAATATCACTTGAATTACGAAAATTAGAACAATATTTATACGATGTTAGTTAATACAATAAATAATTAATAAATTAAACATTAATTGAGACATCAGAATGAAAAATGCTACATGCCCATATGACAGCCGTAGCGAAAAGGCCATGGTGCGCCGAGCCACTGTGTAAGCTGCAACGTGCATAGCACCTATGGAGGGAGGCGGACAACCGGAGGGGAAGTTAATGTTTAGGACGTGCAACGAAGAAAGAAATGAACAAGAAAACATAGAACACATTATCACAACCTAAAATTAACTATCTTCAGAATGTCTCTGCGGAGAGTTTCAAAATCAGGAATTATATCACTTACTGCCAATCGTAGTTGATCACGAAGGTATTTGTCTGTCAGTCGTGATCTAAATTTGATTTTTACTATTTTCGTTGTTGAAAATAATATTTCACAAACGTAAGTTACAGCGAACATGGCTTCAACAGAGCAAGCGAAAGAACGAAGCTTCAAATATTTATTTTTTTCCAAAGATTTGAAAAGTTCAATATCTGTCAAGTCCTTACATCTAGCTTTCATTTAACGTCACATTGTAAATCTGTGAGTTTAAATTGAAAATCTAACCGGATTATTCGTACATCTGCTGTAAAAGAATCGACGTACAGAGTTGATGATAATAATAATAATAATAATAATAATAATAATAATAATAATAACACTTAACCTTTTAATGTTTCATCAGTAACATGTAGTAACTTATAATGCCGTTTTATGTTATACAACCGTTTTCCTAGTAATATTTGTGAACAAATCATACATTTAATATTTTCATCATATTGTAAGCAAAAGAATGCATCCTCCCATCCTACTTGAAACTTTCGTTTTTTTATAGAGGTACATGGTTTCGAGAGAGATATTGCGACGATACGCCATTCGCAGGTCAGAGACAAATACAAATAGAACGGAGTTTGGCTCCAGTGAGTGAGAGGGTGGGGGTTGTAGGTAGGAAGCGAGAGAAAAGCACTGCGAGCCACAATGTGCTCGTGAGTCGCATTTTCGCCGCGGCTGCCATATGACCTATAATGTGTGATAAAAATTTCAGCTTCTTCTGGCTGAAAATATAGAGGTTACAAATTTCAGAGATCCATCGCCTTAGAATGTCGTCTTTATGTGGTTTCTTAATTGTTACGTGGTTTAAGTTGCTTCAAAATACTACGATTGAGTATTAATAACAATAATTTAAATTTCGTAGTTCACTTGCCTGAACTTTATAAAATTAATACAGGGACATCATTTTATTTTACTAACATTTTTAATACTAACCTGTCTATATCTTTGGATTAAAGGTCTAGAACCGGAAACACCGCTTGCTCCCCCTTCCAAAACTGGAGTTCGATGATACAGGCGTAAAATACAAATCACTTTACTAGGTATAGGAGGGAAGAAAAGTAGTTCATCCATTTATGTAAACTAGGAAATATCGCAATTTTGAGTTTGATAATTTTCATTAGGTTTTTGTTTAATGAAAATACAGTACTGTATTAACAAGTGTTTTTACTCACGAATTGGGCGTATTAATTATGTAGTGTATATTATACTGTTACAGCACATAAGCGTACAATGTAAAGAATGAAGTTAAATTGACTATTACACTCTTACTACGTCATACTACTTTTGACCAATAAAACGGTACGAAAGGACGTATTTCAACCAATCATGGCTGCTTATCGCACAATTTTATCGCGTCCCTAGCATTTGTTTAATTTTATCGCGTCCCTAGCATTTGTTTAATTTTATCGCGTCCCTAGCATTTGTTTAATTTTATCGCGTCCCTAGCATTTGTTTCTTTGTTTGCCAACATTTGAAACTGCGCTGGTCTGGACGTCAAAAATATATATAAAATTACAAACCACTCCAGTCGATGCACAGCAGTTTCAAATATGACTCACATTGGCATTCAAGAACAAGAATTAATAAAAATCACTGATCATACCTATGCATCTTCTGAAATCCGATTTACAAATAAATGAAGAGCACCATTCGGAAATCCTGAATAAGTTGAATACACCATGTAGGCCTAAATCAACGAATTCCACTTCTATTATGCACACGTCCAATATAACATCAATTGAATCACCAACCACATTCAAATTTGAAAATTGTATATTCAATAATTATTCCTTTTAAAATTATTCATTCGGAAATTCTGAATAAGTTGAATACAGCATGTAGGCCTAAATCAACGAGTTCCACTTCTATTACGCACACGTCCAATATAACATCAATTGAACCACCAACCAGATTCAAATTTGAAAATTGTACATTCAATAATTATTCCTTTTAAAATTATTCATGTTTATTTTTTATGTCATCGTCGTTAATTAAAACTTTTCTAACACTTGTGTATATTAGTTAGGTTATGTTATAGCTTCTGCTCTGAGAGGATAAAAAGAACTTCTGCTATATGATATTATGGATAGTCACGTATCAGAGATTGTTTAATATTAAGATTTATTGAATAGTAATCATTACAGTGTCTGTATAAAGACACTACTGCCATCTAGCATGCATCTAGCGTAATATTTGTAATGTTGAGATGGTACAATAATACATTTGAAGACAGTTGTATTTTCGTAAGTCAATTAATATTTTATTGTATTGGAGTACTTCGTTACTTCTAATCTTTATATACTTTCTTCTAATCGTGTAATAGTCAATTAAATCCCACTCGAGTTTTGATTTTCTCTAGATAAATCAAAACGTCTAGTGAGATTACTGTTGAAAAATAATCATAATATGGATATTTAAAACACATTTTTGAAGATGGTGGCCGTTCATTTCGATACAGGCTTCAGTTCTTTTGTGCATATTATCGCACTATAGACTATTGTACCTAATTTCAATTACCAGTTTCGTCCTTCGTACGAGTAACTCATGTTGAAATAATTCTATACCTACTCTATAAAAGAGTACTTTACGTACTGTAAATTTAATCTTCACTTCTGCCCGATCCGAAAGATAAAATTACTAAGAAATGCTATCTACTGCCCGTTCAAGTGGTTTTGTCGCAGGGTCGTAGAAAAGAGGGGGGGGGGAATCACGTGACATTTAATTACTTAACGAGGCCCTTTTAAGTTATTTTAAACAGTTGTATAATATTACGTAGACGTCCAATTAATGTTTTCAGAAAATAGGTAAGACAGACACTTTACAGAGGGGCGAACAGAAGCAGGTGGGAGAAACCGGGATGCGACGTAGGGAAACGGACGACAGTACCTGTGCGAAAATATGATTCAATATTGAAAGCTCTTTCGTCACTGGAAAACGCGAAAATATTTCTGGAACGTACTATACTCACTAACTCAGTACTGCATACGCGGCCTTGGTTCTGTGTGGAGGAGAGTTGGAAGTTTACTAGTAGAGGGGGTGGGAGTGAAGTACATTCAAAAACTCAAGTGCAATAAAAAATTGAAGTAAAAATAAAATGATGTCCCTGTATAATGAATCTTATAGATCGTTGTATTTACAGCTGTTTCTTGTGGATTAGTTCCATGACTTGGTCTTTGAAGTCTGCAATATTACCAATTGTGAGACATACCAAGAACGGCTCGTGACATTACACCAATTAAGTTAAATTGGGTTAATTATTTAGGTGTATCAGCCCGTCTGTGGCTTAATTAAATGAAGGCTTCTGACAATGAGCAAGGAAACTCCAGTGAGATTTCAGACAAATTTAAGAGTTCTGAATATTGCCGTTTTATTGGGTGTCTTTTCGTTTCACTGGCGTTTCTATTCCGTCACTGTTTCATTCTTATATTTCACCGATGTTGAATGATCTTTAAAATTAAAAATTCTTAATAAATCATCGTCGTTCACTTCAAGGACTGTTCCGTTCTGTCCCTTCCGTTCTTACTCTTAATTTACACACAATTGACATTCACTAGTAAGGGGACTTCTTGGCCATGAGGCCGATATGACTCTAGACCAGTGATTCACAAAGTGTGGGTCACGATCCCCTGCGGGTTTGTGTAAAGAGTAAGAGAGTCGCGAAATGTTTTACAAAATAAAAAATAAACGGCTTATTAACACACATTTATGTTGTATTTATTTTAATATATATTAATGACGTAATAAAAATTGACTTACAACGATACAATGATGTTAATTATTCTTATACAGATGACACAGTTTTACTTTTGGTGGAAAACCTGGTATGATACATACAATAAATTCAAATAATGGACTTAAAATAATAAAAAAATGGTTTGACATAATTATCTATCAACGAAAATAAAACCATAATTATTCCATTCTCATTATCTGAAAAATGTAACAAACCTCCTACATCTATATTAAGTATTAAATTACATAATTCTGATTGTTGTCTCATACAGTGTAAATGTCCGATTATTAAAGAGTCCTCTGAAGTTAAGTATTTAGGCATAATTTTCGACAATCATTTAAAATGGAACCAACACATTAATTACCTTTGTAATAAATTACGTAAAATAATATATTATTTTGTTTTATTGAGGAATTACTTGTCAATAAGTTTATTACGTACAATATACTTAACTTTATTTCAATCTGTGATTATGTATGGATTTATAGGATGGGGATAGCTCATTTAAATCCAATTTTAATCCACTTTATTTATTACAGAAGAAAATAATTAAAATATGTCTTCATAAACCTATTGATTTTCCATCTCAAAATTTGTTTTTAGGCTTTAATATTCTTATCATACGACAAATTTATTATATTGTACTAATACAATTCATATATGAAAATCGAAATAATTTTGAATTGTATTCTCATAGTTATGAAACAAAAGGTATGAATTCTTTTAAGATTGTTTGAACCAAAATGCAACACTGCTACAGTATTTAATCATAGTAGTAATTTAGGCCCAAGAATATATAACAAATTTATATTTAAATATCCTAATCTTGTCAATTCTAATAGTTCTAGTATTAAATTTAAAAAGTTATGTATGGATTTTATAAAATTTGAAAAATTGTAAATTTTAATTTATATATATTATAATTGCATAGTAGGCATAAGACAAATTGTATTATATACTTCTTAATTTCAATTCAGGAATCCGGCCCTGAGCACGAGTTCTACTCATTCAGGGGCGAGCTAAACTTTTTCTATAACTTATATATTATATTTTATAATACAATTATTAGCAAAATAAATAAATAAATTTAGAAACATAACAGCTTGTTCCGAATCCCTACAATACGCCTCGGGGTCAGTTTCTATCTGATGCTTTTCCAATTCACTGCGGGCTAAAGCAGGGAGATGCACTATCACCTTTACTTTTTAACTTCGCTTTAGAATATGCCATTAGGAAAGTTCAGGATAACAGGCAGGGTTTGGAATTGAACGGGTTACATCAGCTTCTTGTCTATGCGGAATGACGTGAATATGTTAGGAGAAAATCCACAAACGATTAGAAAAAACGCGGAAATTCTAGTTGAAGCAAGTAAAGCGATTGGGTTGGAAGTAAATCCCGAAAAGACTAAGTATATGATTATGTCTCGTGACCAGAATATAGTACGAAATGGAAATATAAAAATTGGAGATTTATCCTTCGAAGAGGTGGAAAAATTCAAATATCTTGGAGCAACAGTGACAAACATAAATGACACTCGGGAGGAAATTAAACGCAGAATAAATATAGGAAATGCCTGTTATTAATCGGTTGAGAAGCTTTTGTCATCTTGTCTTCTGTCAAAAAATCTGAAAGTTAGAATTTATAAAACAGTTACATTACCGGCTGTTCTGTATGGTTGTGAAACTTGGACTCTCACTTTGAGAGAGGAACAGAGATTAAGGGTGTTTGAGAATAAGGTTCTTAGGAAAATATTTGGAGCTAAGAGGGATGAAGTTACAGGAGAATGGAGAAAGTTACACAACACAGAGCTGCATGCATTCTATACTTCACCTGACATAATTAGGACCATAAAATCCAGACGTTTGAGATGGGCAGGACATGTAGCACGTATGGGCGAATCCAGAAATGCATATAGAGTGTTAGTTGGGAGACCGGAGGGAAAAAGATCTTTAGGGAGGCCGAGACGTAGATGGGAGGATAATATTAAAATGTATTTGAGGGAGATGGGGTATGATGATAGAGACTGGATTAATCTTGCACAGGATAGGGACCGATGGCGGGCTTATGTGAGGGCGGCAATGAACCTTCGGGTTCCTTAAAAGCCATTTGTAAGTAAGTAAGTAAACAATGTTGAACATAAAATTAGTTATAACGCAAAATAACTGATGCCATAAATGTGCCTGTTTTTCAGAAAGTAGCTTCTCAAATTGGAACTCTGCATTCGATATACACACACTGATATTTTAAATTTTCAGCAGATTTCTCGCGAGTGTTTTGATGCAAATCGTAGACGAGAAGCTTATTTTGCGTTGGTTAACTACGAAGTTGCAAAAGCTATAAAAAATTTAAGAGCTCCTTTTGCTCCGACTATTCGTTCCTAACAAACATTAGCTAAATTTACACGACTTCTGTAATATACTTGACGTCCATCGCTGTGGAGTAACGCTTAGCATGACTGACCGTGAAACTAACGGGCAAGCGTTCAAATTCTGGTTGGGCAGGTTGCTTGGTTGAGGTTTTTTTTTCCGAAGGTTTCCCTGAACCCGTTAAGAGCAAATGCTGGGTAACTTTTGGCGCTGGATCTTAGACTCCTCTCGCTATCATTATCAGTTTACCACCTTCATTTGAGACGCTAGATAACCGTAATATTTGTTTTAGATTATACTGGAATTCGTATTTTTGAAATGGGATTAAGTACTTGTACGTAATGGACGTCGCAAGCAAGATTCTTACCCACAAGCAGGTTGCACCTTCAAACAGTTTGGGAACCACTTTTGTGCGAGATCGTGCGTATTTGCTTGGTTTCCGCACAAAACCAATCCGCGGAAAGTCTAAAATTCCACATTCAGTATTCCCAACCTAACACACATAACAATTTCCCTCTTCTTACCGCAGTAACATATTGATTTTACTGCTTTAGGCTTTTAACATAATATTTTTAGAGACGTTCAATATAGTAATAATTATAAATTGGAAACTTACCACTGCAATTACACCTAAATTGCACTGTTAATTATTGTTTTTAAATATTTGCAAAAATTAAGTAAACTCTACAACTCCGCCAAAGTTACTGCATTCGTGATGCAAGTAACATTAAGGAAGCCGTGAAAAAATCAACAAGATTCCAGACTCATCATAGACTGGGGGGGGGGGGAGACAGACTTGTATCACGGCCTGCTGGAGTATAGTAAACACAGAAAACATTTTAAAGCAACAATGTTGAAGATAGATGTTTTTGTTTTGCAAATTTGCCGTTATTGAATAGAAACCAAGATGGAGATTTCATTCCACTTAATTAGAAATTCCTCTTTCAGGTATGTAATAAACGATCTTCGCACAAAATAATGTACGATACACGAGCGGTATGTTTTCTTTCAATTCTCGGAAATTAAAAAAGCTCAACTACGTTTCGCTTTTTGAAACTTTTCCTCGAACGTGAAAACTTCAACATACCGTTCTTGTAACGCATATTACTATTCTAGACTGTCGCTTAAGACAATACGGGAAAAACAGAGAAAGATAGCTCGTGTCGTGAAGTGTGTTTGCAACTCGATATTTGGTTAAGATTTTTTTTCTGTATGCACAATGTTCAATCTTTAAAATCCTACATGTTCCCTGTGCGAAGCGACGTGATTCAGAATTGTTTCTCCGCAAATACTTTACGCTCTTATAAGTGAAAAGTCTATACTCAGCGTACAAGGAGAGAGAAATTGTAACGTTTTGACATGAAAAGCGTTTCTATGAGGTCTGACGTCACTCGTGGTACCATGGAAACAGAGTACAGTACTATTGTCAATTTCTTACATAATCCATGGCCTACTACTATATTGCAATAAACTCTGGTGTCACTCGAGGTCGTTTGCACTCACAGAATGTGGTTACGTCACATCCGATAAGATAAGCGCAACTGACTAGACGAGTTCATTAGTACGCAGGGGTGCATGTATAAACTACCTACTGCGTGAACGAGTATGGAGGGATATTTACGATATTTTGAAAGGGTAATTTACAGTTTATCAGTAATGCTTCGTAATGGAAGCTACACTAAATGGACGTACCAAATAAAATGTACTGCAGTCGTAAAGAAAGTACAAATGTGGAGTTTAGGAACGAAACCGGTCATTTACAAAATAGTATTTTTTTCAGGAAGTATAAAAAACTGTATCGAGCCTTCACTTTACCCCAAAGTGAACGACAGTTTTATGTGTCGTGCATGTTACGTCCGTTGTTCTAATGGTGTCAATAATCATGATTTTAGTCATTTTCTGTGCATTTTATAGACAAAAATATTTTGGAAATGCCGATTTTGTTTGGAAATATAAGGGAAATGTTCACTTTTGCTCGAAAGAAAACTATTTGACATATCTACTTCTGCCCCGAGCTCTTCTCCGTTCACCATTCCTTCCAGTGCATTCTTTAGTAGGCAGTTTCTTCTCAGCAAGCGACCCAACCAATTCCTTTTCTTCTTCCTGATCAGTTTCAGCGTCATTCTTTCTTCACCCACTCTTTCCAACACAGCTTCATTTCTTATTCTGTCTGTCCACTTTACACGTTCCATTCTTCTCCATATCCACATTTCAAGTGCTTCTATATTGGTGCACAATCTATAGTTCCGTCGCTCTAATTTCCGGCAGCCAATCGCGTTGCAGGTCGGCTACATTTAAACGTGTGCGTCTTGTGATTCGCTGAGGAAGACGTTATTCATTTCTTAAGGCTCGATAAATGCTTAATATAATCGCCCGCCATTTTGGCTCTTTCGTTGGCGTTCGCAGAAAGCACACGAGGACATTATTTGCCGCTCAATTATTTGCTGAATTACAGTGCGTTTGATTTATTATCATAGGAGCTACGACATGATAATGTTTAACGGCGTGGCAAATAGATTCCTCGTATGCTAGCTCAGCAACGAAAGAACAAAAATGGCGAACGATACTACCTACCTAGACTTTATAGATCCTTCACTTCCTAAGACGTAAGCAAAGAGGAGGAGTCATGCCGGGAATAACTGCGTCGCGACTATAGTGATTAGGAATTGTACACCGCCACCTCTCCTAGTCCCAAATAGGGTTGCCAACCGTTCGGAAGTTTTCCGGATTATCAGGAAACCAGTCCTCTATGCAGGAAAAAAATTAAATTCTTTTCAAGACGCTTAATGTCCGAAATTTCTTATTGATATTTCATTATTAGAGATCGACGTAATTTGCAATGGCTTGGTAGTAAATCAGCATTTGAATAACTTGAATGATTCTGATGTGCATCTCTTTAAGATGAAGCACTGAATGTGTATCACATGCCCGTTGACTATTTGCAAAAATTGTTTGATTACGATTCTTCACTTCTTAAGAAAATCACTTTTCGAAGACTTAATGATACTTCCACATTCAGTGTATTTACTGAAATTTTTAATATATTGTATGTTAATATAGAACTGGACTTTGAAAACGGTGATGCATTGTACCAAGAGTATTGCCTATTGAAAGAGATGATGCCGATACTGAAAGATCTACCAACTCCTCAAGAATCCTGAGACACTGTTATGAAGACACGTAGTGTGCCAAACTTAAAGAAAATTGCTGAACACATACATGCTCTTCCAATTAGCAATGTTTATGTGAAGCGAGATTTTTTTCTTTTTTAAGAAGAGTCTCTGGACTGACGAGAGGAACCGGATGAAGCCAAAACTTGTAAAATCAGAATGTAGAGAATTTGTTTGATTATGTTTCAACAAACAAAGAATTATTAAATAAAAGCAAAGGAAGCAACAAGTATTCTTTTAAACAATGTTAATATAGTGAGTGTAGGGACATCTAGGCCTATATCAATCCTTGTGCTTTTCAATGTGTACAGACTTATGGCTTGTTCTTTAATATAGGGCTACACTGCTGCATGGTTACCATGAAAACAAATTCTATAGGAGGACATGGAATCTAGAATAAGAGGACATTGCTGAAAAAGGACTTTTTAAAAATCGCTATGAACAAAATTAAAGATAAAAACAATGGCTCACTTAAGTCAGTTTTCTCACTAGTTGCTGGATCAGTATTATATGTGTACCTTACTTATAGGTGGAGTCCACTTTGTGCACAAGAGCCTGAAGAGACGAACTTATATCTTGTAACAAATAACTATGGAACTGTTCACAGGACAAGTCCTTGAAATTACACTATCGGTCAAAAGGTTTCAATCACTTATCACAACTATGGATTTGTGGTTAAAACAGGGATTTCGTTTTGAATATTCTATCATATCATAATGCTAGAGAAAGAAAATATTTATTTTGTTCGTCTAGGCCAGCGTTTCTCAATCTTTTTTGAAGTGCGGACCACTTTTTTATGTCAGAGCAGTTCTGCGGACCACCTTACTCTTGTTCCCTTCGAAAGCAAATTTATAATTTTTGTAGCATATATTAATACCGTATACTTATATTTTAAAAAGAATTGATTAATTAAAATTAATTTAATTCAATTAATTTTATATTAGTGTTAACTAATTAAGTTAATGTTAATTGAAGAAAATTCATTTTGTTTTTTTTTATAATTCAAAGTATTAGAGTTTGGATAATCTTTAACTAATTAACTAAAAAAATTAATAAATATTTGTACTCGCATTAATGAGATGGATGAGCCTTCCGATTCTTGCACAGTTCTATGTTTGGATGTATGCTGGTAAGCTTAAGTCGGAGATCGTCACATGCTCGAGTCGATTTCGGTACTTTGTTTTTATTAGAGTTAGTGATGAAAACCCTTCCTCATACAGATACGTAGAAGCAAACTGAATTATAATCTCTAAAGCACCATTGTACAGTTCACTATATTCTCTTTTCGCTTATGATGAGGTCCAGAAATTAACCATACCTTCCGCTTCGAATTTTATTTTAAGTCCGGTGTCATTCGAGAGTTCAATTAACTGTCTCTTTCACTCAATGAAAATTTGTTATTTTCAATATCGCAATGAAAGTGATCAGGAACCCATGAAAATTCGTCATATTTACTTCGAAAATAAGTTTAAAATTGTGACTTCAGAGTTATATTATTGGTATACGACATATAGTACGGTACGTGACCATTTCAATGTGCAGACTGGGTGTTGACAAAACTATTAAGAAAGTCATCAATACAGGAAAGGTTCGGTACTTTGGTCCTCTGTTATGAATTCGGGTGGTCTCTGGCTGGGTTACACACTCCAGATGAGCTATAGTGTGATGCGCAATTCGTTTGAATTTTATTTTTTCTTCTGTCTTTTTTGAAGGACCACAAGGGCAGACTTCGAGGACCACAGGTGGTCCGCGGACCATAGTTTGAGAAACGCTGGTCTAGGCTATTTAGTTTTTGCAATGTGTTTGTACATTGAAATAAAGTATAGGGTAAACTAGGGTCTGTTGGACAGTCGGGCATGTTGGACACTCCGTACTTTAACGTGTTACCACGCCACTTGTGGGCACCACATTCAGCTAGAAGTCAATGACGGAAGTAGCCACGAGTGGGGCTACTTCCGTCATTGACTTCTAGCTGAATGTGGTGCCCACAAGTGGCGTGGTAACACGTTAAAGTACAGAGTGTCCAACATGCCCGACTGTCCAACAGACCCTAGTTTACTCTATAGTTGTTTTCGTAGCTGATCGAAAACTTTTGACCGGTAGTGTATATTTCACCATGATGATACCACTGACTGTCTCCGTCAAAGACGTTGTAGTTATATATCGTCTCCGTTAGCATGCGATTTCGTTCTTTTGTCCATTGAGTAGATATTAGGCAAAATACTCTCTCAGCACTTCCATTGTGACTTGGGATAAATAAATAGAATTGAAATATTTTTAAGAGTTCTGAGAAAGTTTCAGTGCTCGCAGAACTATTGGAATTGAAGAATTTTCAGCATTGTAATGTTTATCTAAACT
Source organism: Periplaneta americana (assembly GCF_040183065.1). Taxonomy (NCBI): domain Eukaryota; kingdom Metazoa; phylum Arthropoda; class Insecta; order Blattodea; family Blattidae; genus Periplaneta; species Periplaneta americana. The sequence continues at coordinate 135,641,680 of NC_091130.1, forward strand.
TAAATCTTTGTCAAAATTAACTTGATTGGCATATCTTGGTACATTGCAGAATAAAATTGATAAAAATAGCTTAGAATTATGAATAATGACATTTTTGAAGTGTAAGACTTCAATGCATGTCAATAGGTCATCATAGTTTATGTTTTTTATGTGCTCCAGCTTCAACTATTGAAAGCAGTTAAATTCTTTCACAAGTTTTCACCATTTGTTTAGATATTTATGTATAATATCGGACATTATTCAATATTCATATTAATTCTAGTTGAAATGCGAAATGCCGGACATTTCACATTTTTTAAAAATGCCTGCCGCACAGAATAAACTGATTAAAAAAGAGGACATATCCTCCTTTTGCAGGACGGATGGTAACCCTCCACTGCTACAACTAAATAACAACACGAAGGTAATTCTACTTGATTAATTCAGCGTCAAAGTACAAGTGTATTTACATTGAAATTCATTATAAGTTGATGTGCTTTTTAATTTTTTTAATGTGTCCTGAATTTCCGTCCTCTAGAGTTGGGAACCCTAGCTCCAAAGTAATGTATAAATTTTACACGAAAATCTCTGATCCCGTGCTTTCAATCAATATCCGTAGCCATTATTAACGTCTTATTCAGTATACAAATGTTTCTAGACCTTCATTATTTTTTGTAGAATTCTAAGGTCTACTAGATTCCATTTAGTTTGTATTTTTTAGTAGGTGTGTTGCCCTCTCCTACCCTCCACGATCATGTTACGAGATAAGCTCAGAGGAGGGGACAGCAGCTATCAGTCATTTTACTCATTCTTTGGTTGGTGAATGGGTTATCTCCAGTAGCCACTTGGGAGAAGACTTCCATTTTATCACCATGAGATAAAATATAATGATCACGTGACCAGCCATAACATCCGAAGCATTTTGACGCGTGTTCTTTTCTTAAACATGAGAGATATACGAACGAGGAGCTGAAGTTTGTAACGGCTTGAGATTCTGCTCCAGTTTCGTCACTTCACCGTTATTAAAGTGAGTTTATGAGGAAAGTCGTAACTGAAAGTGTCTGGATTGGTTATTAGTTTTACTTACTTTCATTAGCTGCCTAAAAAAAAAGTGTACTTTTCGAGATTTAAGTGTTAATTGCGTTCTTCATTGAGATTTCTGTGCTGAGTGTAGTGGCTGTATTTCGTGTTGATCGTGTAATCTAGATTTATTTAAAGTTACTATAATACGATCAGTGTTTTTATCATTGAAGCTTTTCCACTTGCAAGAAGTTTCCACCGTCATTCATCAGAGGTAAGACTAATAAAACTTAATGGCCCGTTTCATCTTAGAATTCTGCTGAAAGGGTTTAGAATTTGCATATCAGATCTCTGTGTTATATTTTCAGTTCTCGAATGGATATTCTTGCAAGATTAAAGTCTTTAATTTAATATTGAAAACGGTGCTTCATCACGAGAATAAATTGATTTTTATTGTGTAATAACTACTGTTGAGAGGTTATTCGGTCAAGTAGGGGATATCTTTCGTTTGATGAATTTTAACCTTTCACTGGTTATCACCACGGTCTAGTTAACAATTTCGCTTTAATGTGTTCACAATAATAGTCTTACAGATTATTACTTGTAGTTCGTGATTTCTCTTATCCAAATTGGTGGTTGTTTCGGCCATAAACTGGATGACCATACAGCAGTTTAGGGTAAGGTTGCCTATGTCGCAGCACTTTAGCATTTATAATTTTTATTGAACAATACAGTTTTTATTTCCTGCATTCCTTTACAGAGATACATTCCCAGAACATTTACCTTTCATATAAAGAGGAATCCTTGAATTTGATTTAATATTTTTAATTAGAATGACATTTTCGAAACACTTGTAAGTGGTGCCATTTAGGCAACTAGTTTCCTAAATAGCACTTGTGGTTTCTTAAATCGCACCTCTTTATCTGCAGGGAACAGGATGAAGGAAAGCTTTTAATATGGAACAGTATTTAATATGAATAATGTAATAAATGCAAATTACAAGTTTATTGAAATTAATGAAAGAGAGTAACGCATTTTCGAATGAAATTGAAGAAATAGAGCATAAATTATCTAACATTTAAACTTCCTGAATACGGTTTTTTTGTTACACATTTGCCATGTGCTTCACCAGGCAGTTCAGACTGTAAACTGCGATTATCTCGAAGCCGTCTAAGAACTGCTTCATGATTTAGCTGTCTGAAATCGTTTGAAGATAGAAACATCTAAAGGCTGGGCCTATGAGTATTATGACGAGGAAGCTGAAACAGGAGCACACCATTTTCCCGAGATAATCTAGCTTCTACATTTTTTGAATGCGTTGTATGGGTGGACATACAGAAGCAGCACTTTTTTCTATGGCAGGTTTGAGTGACAAAATGTTTGACTATTCGACAAATTGTTCACTGTTGATGTAACCTGACTCAGAGCAAACAAATAACGATCCTGGAGGAGCACCAGTTGATAACGTAGGATGCACTGTTTGACGTTTAAAAATTATCATGGGTGTGACAAAACACCTGGCGCGCTTGTAAAACACACACACTTGTTGTATTAACACCCTTTCCACCACTTGATATTGCACACACCTGATGCATTCCTCGTTCAGTTAAAATTTTTGGGGCCTTCTTTTGTACGGCTAGAATTGCTAAAGTTGCTCATATCGCACCGGTGCGAATTAGGCACCTACAAAGTGGTGCGAATTGAGAAACTACGTCATAACTTATTTCCTTCATTGTAGCCTATAATCACCACATGTTCGAAAATCCTACTAAGTTAAATGTTCTTTAATATTTCTTTAAACCAATAACATCATAAGATTATGGATTCCTTTGCATACAAATCCGTTATTTAGTTACAAAATGTTAGCTAAATATACATCCACCTGAGCGATTATATTAGATACACTATCACCACGCTGCTGACACAAAGAAGTGGCAGAAATCAAGTGACATGGTGGAAGTTCATATGGTAGATTGTAACAATACCACTAGATGCCACACTACTACAATAAATTGTTTTAAACTACAGTGGTGCTATTTAGGAAGCGGTGCGATTTATGCTACTCCACCCTACATCCTGGACGCAAATTTTTTAAATTACACCGTGGTGTGTTACTCAGATAAGTGTCTGAATATAAATCGTGAGCCCAGACCTTCCCCACAGTTTTAAATCGTATCACTGCTTCGTATTGTCCTCCTAAAAGTTGCCCCTAAACTAGATACATTACTGGAGAATAAATTCTTGAACTATTTCTCGTGACGAGGGTTAGAATGCATGAAGCCCTATCTTTGTGATCCCTGTACTTCTCCACGGCATAGTACAGTACATATTTAAGATGGTACAGCTTTCTGGGCAGAGATAATTAACCATAAATGACCTCTAATCATACATAAGATGAGCAGTATCGTGTGGTTAGATGGCGTGGGCGTACTGTTTTTGTGTTTTGGATTATTACTCTTACTTCATATAAAGGGGAAGAAGACAGCACTTAATTTCAGCTTTAAAACAAAATAGTCTGTGTCGTTCCATTCTTCCGTTATTTCTTATCTTTTTCTCCTCCTTTATACCCTTTCCCTCTGCCTTTCTCGACGCTTTCTTCCTCTTTCTTCCCCTCTCGCCATCATTCCTTCATGCCTATCCTCTTCTTTTCTTTTATTACTTTTCTTGCTTTTTCTTTTTTCCTCTTTTTCCCCCTCGTGCCTTCTCATTTTCAATTTTTTCCCTTTTCTTCTTTAATTTCTCTTTCAATCCTTCCTTCACTTTTCCTTCCTTCTCTCCCCTTTCCTTGCTATCTCTTCCCCTCCTCCTCATTTCCTATCTCTCTATTTTGTCTCCCCTTTTTCTTTCACTTCCATTTAAATTCTTTCTTTACTTTCCTTCATTCCTCTTGTCCTATTTTCCTTCTCTCTCTCTCTCCCTCCCTCCTTCCTTTTCATTTACCATTTCTTTCTTTCTATTGTTTCTTCCTTCTCTTTTTCCACTTCCCTTGCAATTCCTCCTTTACTTCTCCATTCCTACTCTCTCTTTCCTTCTCTTTCTATTTTTTCTTCCTTTTCCTCTCTCATTTCCCCGTTCAATCCTTCCTATTCTTTGCTAACCTTCATTCCCTCTCATTTCCCTTTAAATCCTTCCTCCACTTTTCGCTCATTCCTTCTCTTCTTTCTTTTTGCTTTCTCTTCTTTTCTGTCATTTCCGATTATTTCTTTTTTCTCTCTTTTCTTTTTCATTTTCCTTTGAATCTTTATTTTTCTTCATTATTTTCCTTTTTTCCCCTCACCCTTTCTGTTTTTCTTTTTTCTTCCTATTTTTCCCCCTCATTTCTGAATTCTTTCTCTTTTCTTCTCCCTTCTCTTTCATGTCCCTTTCATTCCTTCCAGCCTTTTTCCTTCGTTCCTTGTCTCCTTTTCCTTTCTGTATCTCCTCCGTTTTCCCCCCATTTCTGATTTATTTTTCTCTTCTGCTATTTTTTCATTTCCCTCCCTTCCCCTTCTTTTCTTTATTTCTTCTCTCACTTTTCTTCCTTTCTCTCCTTCCTCTTTCCTCATTTCCCTTCCTTTTCTTTCTCTTTCCTCATTCCTCCTCCGTTTTCGTTCCTTTCATTTTTTGCTCTTTCCTTTATGTAATTTCATACCTTCTTTCTCTCTACTTCCTTTCCTTTCTTCACTTATCTTTCGTCTTCCCTTTTCTCCCTCTTCATTTTTATTCCAGTCTTCCTTTTCCTCCTTTACTCGTTCTGCTTTTCACCTATACCTTTCTTCCTCCTACCTCTCTCTCCTCCCCGTCTCTTTGTCTAGTCTATCCTCCTCCTTACTCTCTTTCTCCCCTTCATCTCCGCATTTTTCTTCCTCTTTATTTTTCTCTCTTATCTACTTTACCTTCCTCTCGCTATCTTTCCTTTTCGTTCTACTTCGGTTCGATGTTTATCGTCCCGATACCACGCGTTTGGTTTCCCATTACGTGAGATCATCACGGAAATGCACCTGTAAGACAACAAAGACAATAATATATTGATTACAAATGAAAATTCGTACGTTGGGCGGTTGCCCTCGGTAGCGCAGTTGGTATAGCGCTGGCCTTCTATGCTCGAGGTTGCGGGTTCGATTCTGGCCGAGGTCGATGGCATTTAAGTGTGTTTAAATGCGACATGTTCATGTCAGTAGATTTACTGGCATGTAAAAAAACTCCTGCGGGACAAAAATTCCGACACATCGGCGACGCTGATATAACTTCTGCAGTTGCAAGCGTCGTTAAATAAACCATAAATTTTACGTTGGGCAGGTTTTCGAACTGTCTCGGTTACATACTCGCCTGTCAATTTCTTGATTCATGAAGTCATACGGAATAAAACAGCTTATTTTTATTTTAATATTAAGTTACTAGATACTGTATATCATGGCAATATTGTATGTATTACGTTCTAACGAATGATTCTTTAAATGTAGGCCTATTGTGAATGACATTGAAAGCCTAAAAATCTTGCGCAATGACAATTATAAAGACATGTAGTGAAGTAAGAATTAGTTCTTCTTTCGAATTCGTCAGATAGTTCTTTGTCTCTTCGTACGCAAATCGTACTATTTTTTAATAGTCCTGTGTCAGTGTAGTTTATGAACAGATTGCTGTTATCATGGGTTTCGAGCAAGTTAGATGTAAAATGAAATTGTTTCATTAGTTGTGAGTGATTCACTGTGGCCAACATATCGCCCTACAATCTCGCTAACTTCTCAACAAAAAATAAGCTAAATCTCTCCAAAGTTTGTTAAAAAATTAATAATAAATATCATACTTACTTACTTACTTACAAATGGCTTTTAAGGAACCCGAAGGTTCATTGCCGCACTCACATAAGCCCGCCATCGGTCCCTATCCTGTGCAAGATTAAGCCAGTCTCTATCATCATACCCCACCTCCCTCAAATCCATTTTAATATTATCCTCCCATCTACGTCTCGGCCTCCCTAAAGGTCTTTTCCCCTCCGGTCTCCCAACTAACACTCTATATGCATTTCTGGATTCGCCCATACGTGCTACATGCCCTGCCCAATAATAAATATCACTAAATAAAAATAAGAAAAACATATGTACGGAGGAAAATATAATTTCCTCGTCATCACTTCTTCTGCGGAGTCTGGTTGTATTGTTGACGGCTGTGATGTTGAGGTGGAAGGTGTGGGAACAGCTGACTGTGAATACACTGCACTAATCCCCATTTCAGTTTGGTTGATAGGCCTTCCCCTCTACCCACACTCTCTACCATCAGTGAAGGGGAAGATGCTACTATCCATCTTACTAACGTTCGACTAATTGATTTGCAACATAGTGAAGAATTGTATTATTGAAAATGTTTACCGGTAATCGAGACTCTATACTAAGCGTTTATATTTCATCCTATTGCTGTTTATATCAACTGCCACATGAAAAAGCTACTGACAGCAGAAGGTAAATGTTTTCTTCACCGCTAGTTGCTACTCTACAGCGTACACAATGGGACAATCTGCACTGTGTCACTCCTCCCTGACTTCATAACACAAACTAACATTTCTTAATTTAATTTTTAGTTGAAAATATTGTAAGAACGACACTAAAATATAGGCCTAGTCAAACATGTAATTGTTAAATATCTGTGCCACTCTATTTTATATTAATTTATGTACTTTATTTAATATTTTAATTTCCTGTGAGTACAACTTGGGGGGTGCAGGTATAAGAGGTAACAGCTACTGCTCTGTTACTGACGGACTCGGGGTAAGTAGAAGGGGAAAGAAATGCCTTCGCATCCTCTCAACTAGTATGAAATGTCGTTTAGATCCAGTCATTGACACTACACTTTCTGGTAAATTGTAAGTGTGGAAATATTCACCCAAGCGTTTGACCACAATTTTTGTTTTTGTGAAATCTAACACTTTTTAAATCTTATATATTAAAACCAGCGAAAAGTACAGTCTCATTTGCTTCACACGAACTATAGGCACAAAATTCCAAAACTCAATTGCCTCGGGTCGGTTCGGAGTGGAAAATCTCCTCGTTGCGGGGAAGAACCGAGAATTAGCTGGAGCTAATGTGTCAATCAAAGTTGCCACCGTTTATCGGTGTTGGAGCAGTAGCATTGAGAGAGAGACCTGACCCGTGAGAATCATTGAATCAGCATCTTTTGCCCCTGATCACTAATCACAAATACGGTATATATGAGATCAGGACTTTCACTTATGAATCATTAGACGACTCAGTCATGCACCCATGCCTCTTCTAAAACTAAACGTTTTAACTTAAAAGAAAGGAAAAAGTGGAAGAATATAAAAATCACCAGAAAAATAGCTAATCGTATTTTACAAAATTTGTCGCCGATAATGATTCAAAATGTCCTAGATTTAGCGACTTATCGCTAAATATGGCAATTCTGGAGTGATTTTAGACGAAGTTAGATAGGCGCTGTTTTGGTCAGTTTTGTAAGAGGACTGGTAATTTTACTTTAAAACGGTGGTATATTGCATAACGTACTCATATTCTTGGGTTAGTAATGACGATAGAGAGCCGGAGCACTTGAGAATAGGTTGCGTAGAGTCTTTATAGGCACCGTTTTCACACTAACTGCCCCATAATTATGTCGGCGGTGTAAGACTTTGGCAGGTTGCTAACAAGCTTAACTTTATTAGCGAAGAAACTAAATTGACCTCAGCGTGCAGCGTGGTATATTGTCAGGAATTTTTACGATTTCCTCGTTCTTTTAATCAGATACTAAGGCTATTTTCAGAAGGTCACTTAAGATCATTATCGCACCCTGGTTGCAAACAAGACTGCACAAATAATCGTTAAACTAAAGGAGGCATGCGCCTGATAAAATGAACAGTATTCAAAATATTTTAGGTTTGATCCTTTAGGTTGACTGCCATGATAGAATTAAGATATTTTGTCGTGTCTGTGAGTATTGAAATAGAACTTAAATGTCTAAAGTACGAACAACTATTTATTTTATTATTATACAGAGTACAATGAACGTAATACGACAGTACAACGTATTTTGTTGGCACATTTACGTATTCAATGTATCTTTTTTTTTAGTAGGTTATTTTACGACGCCTTATCAACATCTTAGGTTATTTAGCGTCTGAATGAGATGAAGGTGATAATGCCGGTGAAATGAGCCCGGGGTCCAACACCGAAAGTTACCCAGCATTAGCTCATATTAGGTTGAGGGGAAACCCCAGAAAAAACCTCAACCAGGTAACTTGCCCCGACCGGAAATCGAACCCGGGCCACCTGGTTTCGCGGCCAGACGCGCTGACCGTTACTTCACAGATGTGGACAATGTATATTGGTACCAAGAAAGTCGTCGTCGTCATCATCATCAAGTTTTAAGCCTCTAAAGGCTTGTTCCGGTCTCATGCGTCAAACATTTGTTGAGTCCATCTTTTCTTTGGTCTGCCAATGTTTCTTTTGCCTGTTGGTCTGTAATCTAATAGTAGTTTTGGAATGCGGTATTCTTCCATTCTTTCCACATGTTCCCTCCACTTAGTTCTGTATTGATGTATCTTCTCTGTTAGTTTAAAGATGCCTAATTCCTTTCTGATGTCATCATTTCTCCTTTTGTCTAACGAAGTGTAGCCGGCTATACTCCTTAGGAATCGCATTTCGACAGCCTCTATTTTTCTCTCTTCACTTTTTCTTAATGTCCAACATTCCGAGCCATAGCCTATAGGAACATGGGCACTGCCATTACTTTATAAAATTTTAATTTAGTTTCTTTCCTAGTTTGTTTGAGGTTTCTTTTTATTGTTCCACATATATAGTTAAATTTATTAATCTTTTTATTACATCATTTTTAACGTATGATACAATGCAGCCTAAATAATTAAAATTGTTTACTTGTTCTATCATTTTTCCTTCTAAAACTATTTTAACCCTGATTGTATTGGACCTTTGAAATGCTATAACTTTTGTTTTAACTGTGGAGATGTTTAATGCATACTTTTTACTTACAGTATTTAATTTGTATGTGGCTTTTTGTAAATTATCCTCTGAGCTACAGATTAGAACTTAGTCATCCGCAAATAAAATTGTATCTAAAAACCTATTCTTAATTTTAAAATGTGTCTCTAAATGTATCTGCCATTCTTCTATGACATTGTCAATATTTATATTGAAAAGCAGTGGTGAGAGAGGACAACCCTGTCTCACTCCTTTGTTAATTACTGCTATTTTATCCTCATTCTTTGTTCTTGTTTATATCATTATTTTGTTGTTTACATATAAACTTCTTATTATTGTTATTAAATGTTTCGGTATACCTTTTTGTTCTAAAATACGCCATAATTTATTTCTATCAATAGAAATAACCAAGAAAGTGGTTTTTTGTAATTACTTCATGTTAGTTTATTTCGAAGGGCCTGTTCAAACGGGAAACGACTCAAAATTTAAAGTTTTCAGATACCTGCATTTATAATCTTCATGTTGCTGTGAATCTTCTATTTGGAATGTGCTGACAACACTTACGGTTTTCTATAAATCTTGTACATTTTCCCACCATTTCAATACTTTCACTTTACTTTGTGTATGATGAAATAAAATGAATTAGCTGCTATTCTCTCTAAATTTAAAGAAGGCCGAAGATTTGTTGTCTGAAAGAGATAATCAGATTGATAGCTACCGCCCGCAGTGTCTACAAGTAGGTTATCTCTTTACCGAACTGTCCATAAATCTTTCCAACCTCTAGTTTCCTTTTGATTAACCGCTTGACCGTTTATAGAAGGCGAAGGTATCTGTAGTCATGCTTCAATCAGCCTCGTTTCTAATAGATATTTCTTTAAAGGCCATCAGATCTTCAGAGAAATTGATATGATGAAAAAAGTGTCTGTTTTGTGAATTATGAGTTTAGTTTCCCGTTATACATATGGCTTGAGAAATGTGTAAAACATCGTGTTGTAATTGTTTAATTGTAAAGTTAATTCTGATTTTCCATTCATGAAGTATAACGAGACAGGAAATTCATAAATAAACTTATTCATTTTACAATTTTGATAACATAGCCTCTGTTAGCTTTCACTATTGTTTTCGTCTTGGGTTTCACTTAACGTTACTGCTCACTAGATCGTTGTAAATAGGTCTGATTATGGCCTTTCTGTAGACTATGTAATATTAATATATTATGTCTGGATTATCGTGACACACTGGTTGAATGATAGAGGAAGTGTTACAAATAGGCTTGCCAGTTTTCGTAAGTAAAAATTAGGGACACAATCGTTACTAACAATTTTATTACACTAATTTCCACCTATCAACCCACATATTCAACACTAGGCTAGTACTCGTATAACAGTATTTTTTTTCATATGTAAAAAAAATTCAAGAACTTGCCAAAATGACCACAAAACAAGTTGAAAAACAGTATTAGGCCTAATTCTTTAATGTTAACTCACTGGAAACTACTATTCTCCAACCAGGAGATCAACCGTGAAAGGAATGTGCTTACTATTGCGTCATCTATTGGAGCGAAGTAGATAGATAATATTATCTGTTTAAAAACCTTGCGCTCTCCTGCATTTGTTATTTCCTGTATGTATTTATTTATGTATTTATTTATTTATTTATTTATTTATTTATTTATTTATTTATTTATTTATTCTGGTGTAGTTAAGGCCATAAGGCCTTCTCTTCCACAACACCAGGAATACAAATACAATAATAGAAATAAACAGAAAAAAAAACGCTATATACAAAGTAAAGCTACACAAGAAATAAAGAGAGAGAAAAAAACACTATAAACAAAGTAAAGCCACACAAAAATATACACAGGTTGCAGTCTCACAAACTTTAAATGAGTGATTAAGTATCATAATTAATTCTATCCTAACTAATTAACTAACATAAACAAGAAACGTGCAATTTTAATCTAGATTAAAAAAGAAAAAGAAAAAAAAACACAAATCAATACTTCTAGCAATGCCTAAAAAACATTAATTAAGACAAAATTTTCCATTTTAATTTTGAATTGTGATAAAGTCCGGTATTTCCTGACGTCATTAGGTAACGAATTCCAGAGGCGAGGTATTTCTACTGTATAGGAAGATGAGTATAAAGACGTTCTATGATGAGGGATAGAAAGAAGTGCTTGATGTCGGTTTCGAAGAGTTGTAAGAAATTGAAAGCGCGATAACAGATAATTCGGAGTAGAAGTATGCATGATTCTAAAGAGAAGAGACAGTGAATGTATTGTTCTTCGTTCCTTCAGACGTGCCCATGAAAGTAACTGGAGGGAAGGTGTTATATGATCAAATTCCCGAGTATTGCAGATGAATCGTATGCACACATTATGAACACGTTGTAGTCTCTCAGCTAATAGTGAACTTACATTAGTTAGCAAGGAATCGCAATAATCAAAATGGGGCATTACAAGCGTCTGAATAAGATTCTTTTTTAGACTCAGTGGTAGAAATTCTTTCATATGGAACAAGGAGTGAAGTTGAGAAAATATTTCTTTGCAAAGGTGTGTTACTTGAGTGTTCCAATTTAGATCGCTATCCATAAAAATGCCAAGATTTTTAACGATTTCACTGTATTTAACAGTAATCCCATTCAATTTTATATGTGGTATAGTACTATTATCAAGAGTGCTTCGTAGACGATTATGTCCCATTACGATTGCTTGCGATTTCTCTGGATTTAACCTTAATCCAAATTTGGGGGAGATTAAAAGAACAGGAGATTAACAGCGATCTAATTTTGTAACTAGGGTAGTATAAACATGTGTGTATCAATGTTATTGTTTGTGCTGTGAGAGCGAGCCAATAGAGATACGAGTACCCACGTGTGTGACCTTATGACATCTTATGACATCAACATTCATTCACAGAATTACCCCGCTTCGTCTCATCCGGCAGAGACTTTCTCGTGGTTGGAGCACAGTAGGAATTAATCTTATTGATGTAATTACTAACCTAATATAAACTAACCTAACGTAATCTGAACTAACCCGAACTGACCTAACCTAACCTACCTACACAAAAGATTTCAGCCACTCTTCTCTGAAAAACAGAGACGTTTATGTGATTTATCACCAGAGCTATCAGATCTTACCACACTTGAGTGGCTACAGTATTTTACATCTTTGTTGTTGTTCTCGTTGATGTCTATATCTGTCGTAGAAGTGGTCGTATAAATCTTTCTTTTTTTCACTTTTCCGCATCAAGTGGAACAAAGTGGACATAATACTGAATGGCGCCAAACTAAAGTCAAAGTGCATAAGATGAGCATAGAGAATAGATGATTCAGTAAGTATACTGTGATCAAACCTGCCCTAACTTGTGTATTATGATTATTGCACCCGTCACTCTGTTGACATATCAGCAACAATTAAATTTCTGTCTTGGACATGCGTACTAGAGTCCTTTCTCCATTTCGTCACATATTGGAAGCATGCCTGTAAGAGACTGTGGGGAAATATCATCCAATCTAGACTAAATCCAACAACCTGATAGGAACGAAAATCAGCTGTAAATGTCTAATATGCCATGAAATCGGGACATTTTGATATTTGTGCAAATTATTTCGGGACGCAATGGTCGAAATCGGGACTGTCCAGGAAAAGAAAAAAAACGTGACGGTTGATAAGCCTAGTTGCAAATATGAAATAATTAGGAGTACAGATATGAAATAGTGTCTGCCTCTTTTCGCATCACTTTCTATTCACCACTTCTTTAGTATTATATTATCCCACTAATGCTGTATACATAGAAAATCTGAAAAAGTACAAGACTCCAGCTATTGATCAAATTCCATCAGAATTAATACAAGAGGGTGGAAGCGTATTATCTAGCGAAATTTATAGACTTGTACTTGCAATTTGGGAAAAGAAAATTGTACCAGAACAATGGAAGGAGTCCATAATCGTACCTATTTTTAAGAAGGGGGACAAGACTAACTGTAGTAACTTTCGAGGAATATCACTTTTGTTGACGTCGTACAAAATTTTGTCGAATATCCTTTTGAGAAGATTAACTCCATATGTAGATGAAATTATTGGGGATCATCAATGTGGTTTCAGGCGTAATAGATCGACTATTGATCAGATTTTTTTGTATTCGACAGATATTGGAGAAAAAATGGCAGTATAAGGGTATAGTACATCAGTTATTCATAGATTTCAAAAAGGCGTATGACTCGGTTAAGAGAGAAGTTTTATATAATATTCTTATTGAATTTGGTATTCCCAAGAAGCTAGTTCGATTAATTAAAATGTGTCTCAGTGAAACTTACAGCAGAGTCCGTATAGGTCAGTTTCTATCTGATGCTTTTCCAATTCACTGCGGGCTAAAGCAAGGAGATGCACTATCACCTTTACTTTTTAATTTCGCTCTAGACTATGCCATTAGGAAAGTTCAGGATAACACAGAGGGCTTGGAATTGAACGGATTACATCAGCTTCTAGTCTATGCGGATGACGTGAATATGTTAGGAGAAAATCCACAAACGATTAAGGAAAACGCGGAAATTCTACTTGAAGCAAGTAAAGAAATAGGGTTGGAAGTAAATCCCGAAAAGACTAAGTATATGATTATGTCTCGTGATCAGAATATTGTACGAAATGGAACTATAAAAGTTGGAGATTTATCCTTTGAAGAGGTGGAAAAATTCAAATATCTTGGAGCAACAGTAACAAATATAAAAGACACTCGGAAGGAAATTAAACGCAGAATAAATATGGGAAATGCGTGTTATTATTCGGTTGAGAATCTTTTGTCATCTAGTCTGCTGTCAAAAAACTGAAAGTTAGAATTTATAAAACAGTTATATTACCGGTTCTTCTGTATGGTTGTGAAACTTGGACTCTCACTTTGAGAGAGGAACAGAGATTGAGGGTTTTTGAGAATAAGGTTCTTAGGAAAATATTTGGGGCTAAGAGGGATGAAGTTACAGGAGAATGGAGAAAGTTACACAACGCAGAGCTGCACGCATTGTATCCTTCACCTTACATAATTAGGAACATTAAATCCAGACGTTTGAGATGGGCAGGGCATGTAGCACGTATGGGCGAATCCAGAAATGCATATAGAGTGTTAGTTGGGAGGCCAGAGGGGAAAAAGACCTTTGGGGAGGCCGAGACGTAGTATGGAAGATAATATTAAAATGGATTTGAGGGAGGTGGGATATGATGGTAGAGACTGGATTAATCTTGCTCAGGATAGGCACCAATGGCGTGCTTATGTGAGGGCGGCAATGAACCTCCGGGTTCCTTAAAGCCAGTAAGTAAGTAAGTAAGTAATGCTGTGTGCAGTGCCTTGTTACAAGAATAAAGGACTAAAATAACATTCCCAGGCAAACGTTTGCTTGAGAAACGAACATTAAGTTATAGTTATTGCGCTTTTATGACGTGTTCTATTTGAAATTTCTCGTTCATAATTTGTAACTGTAACTTGTGCTTATTGTGTTGCCTTGGGGCGAATTTTAGATCCTTTTATAGCTTTATTGTTGTAAGCGTTGGCTATCGGTAACTAATTGTGAGAACGTGAAGGTGATATAATACTAAAAAAAGTTATATCATAATAGTGACGTAATGGAGTTCAACACACTACATTCAAGTCAAATGACGCGATCTTTTGCCTGTTCATAATCAAGTACCGGCCTCAGTGTAGTTTTTTTTTTTACAATCCATTCAAATAGCAATTATATGACTTTTCAGCCATTCCAGTTGTCTTGGATGTTACATTTTTACTATTTTCAAACTCTGTATGTTGAAAATGAAATGATCTGTCAACTTTTATTATTAGAATCAATTTAGAAAATCAGTGTCATTTTACAGGAAAAAAGTTGTTTGAATAAAATGTATTATTATTGCAGAAAAGAAAGAAAAAGTTTCGTCACGGATGTTACAAAATTTGTGAACGTAATCAGTTAATATTTTATAGCCGTTTCTTCATATCACGGATGTTACACACATTTTGTCGCGGATCTTACAGATGAGATAATGTCCTTAAGTTTTCCAGTTTGAAAACAACTGTGACATTTCTAAGTCAAAATATTCACTTGAACTGTAAGATTGCTAATTGTTATTAACTCAAACTACTTAAAATAAATGGCAGGAAACAGAGTAAAAAGTTCCTTGATCCAGGAGTTCTGGAATGAACAGTGCAGACTCGGAATATTTCTTCAACAATAGCTCCTTGAAAAACATACATTAACAGCTGATCTCTCTATGAGTAAGTGCTGCAAACTTTAGGGAAACAAAAAGTACCTATTATTAAGTCAAGACCACTTACGTCAGATTCAGTGCCCATAAAACTTGTAAAATATTTTCATTTTGAAAATAAAACATTAGAATATTTCAATTTAGAGCCTTATCTATGTCTTAACCCTTTCTTACCTATAGATACCGTATGGCAATAATTAACTTTATAGCATTTATGTACTTGTGTGTTACATATGAAGGTAAATTTTGCTGGATAACTTCTACTTCAATACATTTTCATCAATATAGTTTTGTTTCAAATGTTGCCACTCCCGTAACTTGGTCACTGAATTGGTCCTAATACAGCTATTTGTTTCAACATGGATTGCTTGTAAATTTAATTTGGGTTAGAAAGGGTTAAACTAACAATAAACAAATACTTCTGAAAAATACTTTTTCATTGGAATTCCCAATTTGCCTGGAATGGCTGTGTTATAAAAGTCTCTCATGAAGCTCGTTGTTGGTTGGAAACCTAAAATCAGTCTTCGACTCAGCAATGCATAGAACATCACACTAATGTAATACTGAAATAATTATTCAGGCGAAAAGAACACATAAATCATCCCAAATGCACAAACTGAAGCAATTTATTATTATTATTATTATTATTATTATTATTATTATTATTACTACTACTGCTACTGCTGTTGGTACTGCTACGTTCCAAACCTTACAGTATTGAAGGAAATGTTAACAATTATGTGTCAATATTGAATGTATTGCACAGTAGTTCCATGCAGGTTATTCTTAGGGTTGGCGTACGTCCGTATTATGTCTGTGTCCGTACCCTACAAATAAAAAAGTGACGAAATGTCCGTATTTTTTGGCTCGAGCTCGGAAAGGAAAGTACCGGTAACAATTTATTAGTTTCTATATTCTTCAAGATATAGCACCTCCTATAGCCTATACCTAGTTACCGACGGCAATAGTTACTGTTTTGTAGGCCTACACTTTGGTTTTTAAAGTTACATAAGGGACCAAAACCCTAGATCATATATACCCAGATTGCTCTGCGTTATAGGCTTTAACGGTAACAACTTTTGTCAGGTTTACTATGCTGTCATCTAGTTATTACATAAGGAGTCATGTCATAACTCCCATTTGAATTGCATTAGCGACTGTACTGCCATCTCGTGTTCGTTTACGGCGGACGGGTGGCGATCCTGGCGGTTGTTCTCTTCAAAGTGCAACCGATTTTAACATAGGAATGAGCAATCTATATGTGATCTGGGCCAAAACACTGCAATGACAGATTTTACGATGTTATTTCTAGGAGGAAATGTGAATTCATTTCTGTGACAGCTGAACAGAAACTGGATATATTTATCACTGTAAGTAAAACGAAAGGAGATGTCGAAGAGAATATTGTGAACTTTTATGACCAACGCATTTCATATCTCGAACTATGGGAAGGGAATTTGGAGGGTGCTCAGCAGTTTCCTGGGTTCAAGTAGGTTCAGACTATGAATTACTGTACACTCGAGCAGTTTTGAGAAATCAGGTAAATTTTAAATTCAGTCGTTTTTAATCCTGATGCTGTCATCAATATTGACAGATTTTTTGATTAAGTCGTGTGAATCTTGTATTTAAAAATAAATTTTAAATGTGGAGAAAGTGAAAGAAAAAAATACTCGAACACGGAAATCAAAGCTGTAAATTGTGTGTTAAAGTTTTCAAAAGTGAAACGAAATGTAAAAATGTTGATAAAGTTATAGAATTTGTATGCTGTCTCTTGGGAATTTCTGCACTTATGGAAAGAGTATTTTGAATAAAATAAAATAGATTGCAAGTTGAAAAAAATACTACAACTAAATAAAGTTAAAACATTGCTTCAGATTAAAGTCACTTTAATCAATTCTCCATCCTCCCATTCCCTTTCTTGTAGTCCTCTTTTAATTTACAATGTCAAAATATCACATGTCAGCTGTTTAAGTCGATTATTTCTACGCACGTAGGCCTACGCGATGATCTCAGCGGAATATCAGCTGATAGGACTATGCTGGCCAAATCCGGGCCATAAGCTTGAAACGGTGGAACCTAAAAGGTGTACTAGTATGGCCGTCAAATTACCCATAGTTCGTCTCTTTTTCCGGTGTGTTTATCAACTGTTTTGTTCATATTATTACGATTACAAATTGTTTCGTGTTGTTGTGAATATTTAGAATATGCCATTAGGAAAGTTCAGGATAACAGGCAGGGTTTGGAATTGAACGGGTTTCATCAGCTTCTTGTCTATGCGGATGACGTAAATATGTTAGGAGAAAATCCACAAACGATTAGGAAAAACACGGAAATTTTACTTGAAGCAAGTAAAGCGATCGGTTTGGAAGTAAATCCCGAAAAGACAAAGTATATGATTATGTCTCGTGACCAGAATATTGTACGAAATGGAAATATAAAAATTGGAGATTTATCCTTCGAAGGGGTGGAAAAATTCAAATATCTTGGAACAACAGTAACAAATATAAATGATACTCGGGAGGAAATTAAACGCAGAATAAATATGGGAAATGCGTGTTATTATTCGGTTGAGAAGCTTTTATCATCTAGTCTGCTGTCAAAAAATCTGAAAGTTAGAATTTATAAAACAGTTATGTTACCGGTTGTTCTGTATGGTTGTGAAACTTGGACTCTCACTCTGAGAGAGGAACATAGGTTAAGGATGTTTGAGAATAAGGTTCTTAGGAAAATATTTGTGGCTAAGAGGGATGAAGTTACAGGAGAATGGAGAAAGTTACACAACGCAGAACTGCACGCATTGTATTCTTCACCTGACATAATTAGGAACATTAAATCCAGACGTTTGCGATGTGCAGGGCATGTAGCAAGTATGGGCGAATCAATAAATGCATATAGAGTGTTAGTTGGGAGACCGGAGGGAAAAAGACCTTTGGGGAGGCCGAGACATAGATGGGAAGATAATATTAAAATGGATTTGAGGGAGGTGGGATATGATAATAGAGACTGGATTAATCTTACACAGGATAGGGACCGATGGCGGGCTTATGTGAGGGCGGCAATGAACCTTCGGGTTCCTTAAAAGCCATTTGTAAGTAAGTATGTTGTGAATATTTCAAAAGTGTAGTCAAGTTTAGCAGGAGTTATTTTTTTTATAAATAAGCTAATATTCTGTTCGGCTCAACTGTATAATATGTCCGTTGGTATGTCCCCCTGTGCTTTAACATATGAAGGAATGCCAACATCCTTCTTGATAAGGGAAAGAATGTGGAAATGAAGTGTTCAGTCCATGTCACAACTATAACACTTTTAATAAATATACAGTAAATATGCATTTATATAATAATCTGCTAGTAGTCCTGTTACCTCCACATCCATTCTAATCCGTTTACGTATGACCAAAACCGACAGTAGCAATATAATATTTGGCAATTGGCGGTATTTCGCGGTGGATTATGGGGCATAAAAGGTGTAGTTTGACGTCATATCCGTCGCACCGATTTCAAGCATATTTGCCTTGGAGTACTCCCTCCTTTT
Organism: Periplaneta americana; assembly: GCF_040183065.1. NCBI lineage: Eukaryota > Metazoa > Arthropoda > Insecta > Blattodea > Blattidae > Periplaneta > Periplaneta americana. The sequence continues at coordinate 135,660,391 of NC_091130.1, forward strand.
TATCTTCTCAGATGCTGGCGGTATAAATACCTTTAGAGCCTACTGCACTGCCATCGTGATCTAGACCAGGCCGTAATGCAGGTTGTGTGACGTCACTCGATGAGTCGGACTTTTCTATTTGAGTATACGGAGCTGAGTGAATTATATTACTTTATAGCGTGTCGGCGCTCAATTTTATTTAGTGTAATGTGTGTATAAGACCCCTTCACACTTCTTATTGCATAATATGTTGCAGAAATAATTACAAAACTGTGTTATTTTAATGTGAACGGAGTTTTACATGGTAACATAACCTGGTTGCATCAACATTTTAAGTTTGGAATGGAAGCTATTTTGAGATTTAATAAAGAAGAATTATTTATATTGTGATTTTAATTTAGCACGTCTACCTTCCTTACTTGTAGGTACAAAATTTACCACAATCCCTCCTATAAAATTAGTGTATGTACAGTTGTGTGTTAATCTGGTAGGTTAGATAAATACAATTCATTACAACCCAATATAGTAGGGAACAAATAAATAATGCAATTAAATTTTTATTCAATGTAATATGTGCATAGGTTCCATTTATGTGTTGCATAATGTGGCAGGAATAATAAATAAAACTGTGTTATTTTTATGTGAAGAGAATTTACCATGTTAACATAACCTATCTGCGTCAACATTTTAGGCTTAAGTTGAGAACGAAAACGGTTTTGAGATTTAATAAAGAAGAATATATTTTAGGATAAACTTCAGAACACGGTTACCGTCCTTACTTATAGGTAGAAAATTCACCACAGTCCCTCATATGAAATATACATACGTTATATTACTTAGTAGCGCTGAGGTTTAGTTACGGTAATTTCTGAACTGAAAACAGTTGAATTTATTTTTTGTGGAGATGCATTTGATCCTATAAGCAAGGCATATTAAAATCCTGAACGAACCGAACTAATTTGTATATGCAAGATGTATGAATACGAAGGGAACTACCTCAGCGCTAGTTTAGCCCTAGTAACATATTAAACTAATCAGACTTCAGACTGGAGTACCGTCTGAAACGAATAAATACAATTGAAGTGTAGACAAGTTGCATTTATAAGTTATACGTAGCATTATGCTTAATTATAATGCATAATTGCGAATATGGAAATAAGGCAAGTACTGATAGAATAAACATAACCTATAACTTCAACACATTAAAATATGCGTGCGATGCAACTGAAAATTGTTGAAACGTGCATAAATGAATGTGCAAGAATTTCGTAATGAAGCATGAGTGCTTTATTTCAACTAATTACAATTCTAGATACTGTAACAGTAATGAAAACTATAGGGTATAATTTTTCGTAATATACTATATGTATCTCGTTTTTAGTTCAAATTGTGTATATTATCAAACGTCGTATTATTTACTCGTATAATGTAGGTTATTCACAAATAAAAAGGACGCAATAATTTAAATTTAATAAGACAAATACGGTAAACTAACAATAATGGATTAGACAAGAGTAACATCGGTAACGCTGCACTTAGGCCTAATCACAACTTACTTTACATGCCAGTCAATGTTTCACTTTCACGTATATATTATTACACATATTTAGCCTACTGTTTATAAGACCAAAATTTCACTTAACCACATAAGGGCGCAATATTTAATCGAAATAAAGGCAGGTATTACACATACGAACTTTGCCTGCAACAACGTAATTTTCACACCAAAAATAATATTATACCTTAAATTGTAAGTAAATTGTGTCTCAAGTGTCTCATAATCACTGTTTAAAATTTTACTGACGCAATTACACTGCATTTGAGAGAAATATATGTTATTCTTCATGCACTGCAACTAATTCATATGGTTGAAAGACCGCCTTTCGCGATCAGCTGTTAAGCGAGTCACGTGGTCTGCCTTACGGCCTGTATTAGATCACGATGGCAGTGCCTACTGCCCTTAAAGTATAAACTGTTATCCGCCCCAGGAATCTGTGAAGTAAGTTTGCGCATGTGGGCTGAGTGAATGGGCGGAGTCTATCTGTGCCGAAGTGTATTGCGGGCAGCATCAGCTAGAGGCCGCTAAGGGGCAAGATGCTCGTGGTAGCAGAAGGTATTAGCTGATTAGCATGAAGTGTGGCCAGATTTTGCAATGCCTACAGATCCCCTCCCTGCAAGCTCGCTTCGTTTAAGCAATACCTCCCTCCAGAGCGGTCGTTGGTCCTAGCCCTCCCACATACCACATGCGCAGGTCTTGTTTCGTCTTTCTACTCTGTAGATTTCTGCGACGGACATACATTCCTCTTCTCAAAATACTCGTATATGTTCCATGAGCCTTTTCTGGAAAAAAAAAAAAAAAAAGTTACTTGTTATTCTAATACACCGGGTGTAGGCTTTAAGTCTTCTAAACTTGTATTTTTTAATTTATATATCTTCTCAACATTCGTGAGCTGCCACAAGGGACAAAGAGTACTTAACCATAGAAATTTTTACAAGTTTATGAAAAACCATTGATTTTGTTTTAACAATGAAATTCCTACAAATAATTTCCTGCAAATAATTTTTTTTTTTTTTTGAGATTAGTGAAAATATACCTATTTTTAGAAAGGTAAGTGTTACAAAAAAGTAAAGAATGCTACTGAACTTAGTTTGATTTCGAATATAGGTGATTCTTCAGGAGAGCAATTGACCCTTTCAATGCAGCTAAGGTTACAATCGGAATAATAGATGTAGGTATTCCAAGCCTCTTAAACACATCTTTCATGAAGAGAGTAGCGGTACTCTTGCTCCAACCAGAAGTCCGATTACTTCAAGCCCTTTTAGCTGATATTTTTTGAGGTAATAGGGAATGGTAGGATTGTAGATATTCTTTTTTTCATTATCCACTTCTGCTGGCTGTTCCTCATCCGTTTCGAAACACACAGTGGGATCAATTATGTATCCAGATCTTGTAGAGTCCTTGAAAGCTATTATATCTATGAGCCGTGTACTGCCAGTGACGGAGAGACCATGTACTTCTTCAAAGGTGTTGTAGTCGGCATGTTTAAGGGCAGTGGCTATAATTTTATATAATAATTATAACTGATTTTATGTTTATTATTAACATTTTACGCTTTTATGACGGACCATAGATGTCAGTGGACATATATTCCTTGTCTCAAAATACTCATACATGTATCACGAGCATTTTCTGAAAAATGTTACGTGTTATTCTAATACACCGTGTGGAGGCTTTAAGTCTTCTAATGTTTTATTATAATTGAGTTTGTTATGTTTATCATTATTAACATTTTATGCTTTTATGACGGACCATAGATGTCAGTCTTTTCTGAATAAATATTGTGTGTTATTCTAATACACCCTGTGGAGGTTTTAAATCTTCTAAAGTTTTATTGTAATTTATTTTGTTATGATTATTATTATTAACATTTTACACTTTTATGATGGACCATAGATGTCAGTGGACATATATTCCTTGTCTCAAAATACTCATACATGTTTCACGAGCATTTTCTGAAAAATGTTACGTGTTATTCGGATACACCCTGTGTAGGCTTTAAGTCTTCTAAAGTTTTATTATAATCGCTTTTGTTATATTTATCATTATTAACATTTTACGCTTTTATGAACGTCAAAGATTTTGTATACTGAGTTCGCAGCCGTTATTTGTAACGAATCTGCGGAATTAATCACAGATTGTAAATCAGCTACCGAAAATTTAGCCACTCGTTTGACCTGTTCAGGTCAGGGATTTCATTCCAATTTCCTGTTCTCCGACGGATTTTTCATTCTTCTTCTCACGTCAGTTACAAATAGGCTTAATTCTTCTTAATTGCAGTCACTATGGTACTGTTTTTGTGAGTAATTTATTGTAATTCATCTGTTCCACGAGCCTTAACCCGATAATTAAGCAATCCTAAAGAATTATTGATTACATTAGGAGAATTGAATTGTTTTGTTTGAATAGAAGCATAACACTTCTACAGTAGTAATTATGCCTTGTCGATTGTCTGTAGCTTTTGAAGTTGAGTTTTATTTATGCGCTAAAATTCTTTGTAAGGTTTCTAAGTTAACAGTTGTTTACCTTTGAATTTAAATCATTTCTGACGACTTATTTGGTCATGCAGGAGATAATTACTAACCCTGAACCACTACTCCAATACATAACTATCCATTCATAAAGAACCTCGGGCTAAAGTATTTATGGGTGTTTCTAATCTAGCTATGGTAATTATGCGAGAGTTCAGCTTGCACACATTAAACACGGCTTAATGCCTAAATAAATACTTTACGCCGTCACGTCGGTTTTGAATTTGAATCGCTCATGTTTATTTCGTACAACATCCATTGTAAATGGCGTGCATAATCCTGACGGGGAATAAAATTGATGGACAGGTGCTCTGCTGAGGATTTGCTAGCCGTGCAATAGAATTACGAGAACTCACAGACTGCTTCGGCTTTGCTATGGAATTATATTTCCAGTTTTAGTAGAACATTCACGGTTTAAAGGTATAATCTCATTTTGTCAGAACTGAGTTTTTATGTAGCGGTGAAAATATTTTTGAACTTTACATTCCTCGCCTCTTTTTTACGCATTACGCATGAAATCTAGCTGTTCTAAAAATTTCTAATACGATTTAATTCGCTTGGATATGCAAAGTAAATACCGAATGAACTGGGTCTACAGCATTTTAAATAAAAAAAAGAGAACACATATCAGTTCAAAAAATTCGCACTGATGATGCAGAAAAACGTTACATGATGAAAGCTCAATTTTATTTTTAAATTACATGATCTAAATTAATTAGGACATTCATCTCAAGCTATATTTTCACATATCTACTGTTTTATGGATCATTATTAGAGCCGGATTTTATGTAATTACTAGGGACCGGATTTTTATGTAATTACATATTATATTCCTTTCAACCTAACCATATATAAATAACAAATCTTAGCGAATCTTGTAATTACCATCTATACTAATAATAAATCTGTAGCCCAAATTTTTCTTGTAATTTTCGATTTTCCAAAAATAATTGGTCCTAATATATATAATTAACCACCCTGAAACCGAAAATCGCTTTTTTTTAATTTTTGTTTGTATGTCTGTCTGTCTGTCTGTCTGTCTGTCTATGTTTGTTACCTTTTCACGCGATAATGGCTGAACGGATTTCGATGAAAATTGTAATATAAATTAAGTTCGTTGTATCTTAGATTTTAGACTATATGGCATTCAAAATACATTATTTAAAAGGGGGGTTATAAGGAGGCCTGAATTAAATAAATCGAAATATCTCGCTTATTATTGATTTTTGTGAAAAATGTTACATGACAAAAGTTTCTTTAAAACTAATTTGCGATAAGTTTTATTCCTTGAAAAATTTTGATAGGACTGATATTTAATGAGATAAATGAGTTTTAAAATTAAAATAACTGCCATCTAAGGCCGTGTAATGAATTAAAAAACAAATGACTTCGTCTATAAGGGGCCTTGGACAACAACAATCGAAAGCTATGTAAGATAGCCTACAGAGAATGTTTCTGTGTTTGTATGAAGTAATATCGGAAGCTAAATTAACCGATTTGTATAATTAATTATTATTTCACCATGGGAAAGTGTAGTTTCTCTAGATGGACATAATGCTATAATGTTATTACAGTAACTTCTGATATATAATATAATATAATATAATATGTAATATTATATAATATAATTTAAGTTATTTGAAGGGTTCAGAACCATAGTGGGCCAAGCGCCATTTACTGAATACGTAGAAAACAAGGGTTAAAATTAAGTTATTACCATAATTCAATGGAAACCTATAACAAGTGAAATAAAATATACACATTAAATCTAAATGATGTCAGTTTTCATTAAACCATGGTTACATGTAATAAAAATTAAGAATCATGTTAAAGGAATTGTCATTGCACCAAATGAGTGTCTCTGGACCAAAATGATCGCATTTTAATTATTTGGACGCAATTTAAATTAAGTAACATATTAAACGATTTATCCTTCTATCAAATACGAATGTTCCCTGGATCAAATGTCCTATTTTAATTATGTAATTACTTTATATTTATTTCTAACGGGTGCAGCGGAGCGGACGGGTACGGCTAGTTAATATATTAAAATTTAGTATTACATATTTTTACATTTTTACCCCACATTACATATTATGGCTTGGTATCTACATATTTAGGGGTTTTATTCATTTTTACTTCTCTGAAAGGGGGGGAAAAAAACTTCTGCTGGGGAAGTTTACAATTGAGGACCGTTTTTGCAAAACTTGCTAACTGACAAAAAAAAAAAAAAAAAAAAAAAAAAAAACCTAAATTTTACAGGAGTGACAAATCACTGTAGCAAGCAAAATTTTGCTGTAACTCTCACATAGCAGAAAGCAAGTTTTGGAAAAACGATCACACTTTGACACACTACAATGAAGAGAAATAATCAAATTTTACTAAGACGCCTTTAACATCATGTAGAGGCCTGCCTTATGTTAACGAATCCATCAAAATCTCAATTTTGCAAATCTTGCAGTTAGGAACTTTTGCAAAAACGGTCCTCAATTTAAAATACACAGATTTAAAAAGCCTTTTTGCCTACCCAAGAAAGGATATATTTCGGGACAAAACATGATGTCCTTAGTCCCAGGAAGTAATAGAGGCATTCACCCCATACCGCCCACTGTAAATATGAGTGATAAAAGGAAACCTTTCTCATACAACTACCTTGTATTGTAAAATTCACTCAGAAAGTAGCGTTGCCTTCATGCGGGGGAGTGGGACAAGGACGACATGGTTTGTCTCGAACTGTAATTCTTCTGCACAGGTCTTAACCAAATACATTTTATACTTTAACCGTCTTAACAAGCCATTCCCATGTAATTTGCAACCTTACCCACCCTCTTCCTAATCCTTCCAGGGAAAACTTGTGTCAAGTCTGACATGAGCCGTAATAAAGTAGCCGACTTTTGAAAATAAGCTGGAGTAAAGGAACAAATTGGAAAGATATAGAAAGATTAAAATAAATAGCTTTTCAGGTTATTGCTATATCTCTTTACTTTAAATTTAGTAGACCTATACAGAAATGGGATTTTCTGAGCAATTAGAAAGTATGGTTCTCGGCTGGAATAATCCTACCCTTCTGAATGAGACAGGAATGTCACTTTTCAAACAACAGTTTGTAAATGCCTATAGTTTGAGGTTTTTTACAGGGAGTAGCTAAAATGCATGTGTCCCGCATCTCTTATTTTCTCCTAATCCAGTAAAGCGAAACAGTGCTTGCAGTACTGTTGTGTCATTCATTTCACTCAGTTCTCTAGTTTTAGTACTTAAAGTACTTATAAAGTGGAAGTGAGTTTATCTACTGCTTTTAACTAATTAAAATGGCCCCTGTATCTTCAACCCTAACGACAAAAATAAAATCATGGATTGCAATGGACGAAGCTTTCACTACAGATGGAAAAACAATAATGTGTCAAGTGTGCAGTAAAAAATTCGGGCGCTCTATGAAATCACAACTGGAGAGTCTTACCTATCCTATACCTGCCAGATATTGGTATTAAATATTTTCATGATCTTACATATTTTGGTACATATTCAGCTTATTTTTCTTACATAAATATGTACAAATTTCACACCTTGATATTACATAAAATCCGGTCCCTAGTAATTACATATTCTTTTCCTGTATAATATGTGGCTATAAGAAAAGCTAAAATGTCGGCGAATCACAATCACGAGTCGCCCCAAATAAGGATTTATTATGATTATGATTCGTATACGAGTTCTGGAGCATAGACTAACAGTAAATTTAATTTGAGACAGTTTTGATCGACCTTCTCCACTTCAAAGAACACTTACGCTAATGTACCTAATTTGTTTAATTTTATGGCGGTCATCTCGTTGAGAATTCGTGACAAACACCGTTAGACGTTATCTAGAGAATCGTTTTCCCACGCTGTAGACACGAGTTCGAAATCCGGCGATCTCGAGTAGAATTTTTGTACTGGACAAGGACAGTGTTGGGACAGGTTTTCATGAAATATTCCGATTTATCTACTACAGTTATTCAGCCATTATTATCCATAACATTAAACAAATGGGTGAAGTCATACACATGCTTAAATTTGATCACTACCTTAATCACTAGCACAGCAACAACAATAATGTTATCAGTATGTCGTTCCTCAGCGAACCATAATTTCAACACTGACTATGTTATGGTCTTTAATTATTTTGAAGGACATGAAGTCGTCTTCAACAGCGTTATTTCTTACTCAATGCTGTCATGGTAATTTTTTTCTTGGTCATACGTCCCACCCCTTGTTTTCTCCCTTGAAAAATATATTTTACTCTCCTCTCTCTCTCTCTCTCTCTCTATCTCTCCGACTGTCATTTAATAATTTGTTTAATATTAAAGAAGAAGTAAAAAATTGTTTTGCTTTACATTTTAATTGTACAATAACTTTGATTTAAAGAATGCACAATGTAGCACCACCGTAGATGCAAACTTGTCTCGATGAATCTTGGAGTTTGTATTTGCAATACTTCTTGTTTTTCAACTATTATTTTATATAATTCTGGATTCCAATGCTGCAGACGTGGACAATTTTTGTTTATGAACATCAAATAAAATACATTAGGAACAGCAAGAGATGATCTAAGATCTGTACAGATCTCTGCATACATAACTTAGGCACCCATATGCCTTATGGCTCCACACAGACAACATTTTCTATTCCCCATACGATTAATTAAAAAAAATTGTAGATTCCCATACGATGTATGACTCCTTATGGCCTCCATGACAGCACTATATCACACCTTTCATCAGTAATAATAATAATAATAATAATAATAATAATAATAATAATGGTTGTAAAACTTGCACTCTCACTTTGAGAGAGGAACAGAGGTTAAGGGTGTTTGAGAATAAGGTGCTTAGGAAAATATTTGGTACTAAGAAAGATGAAGTTACAGGAGAATGGAGAAAGTTACACAACACAGAAGTGCACGCATTGTGTTCTTCACCTGACATAATTAGGAACATAAAATCCAGACTTTTATAAGGGCAGGGCATGAAGCACGTATGGGCGAATCCAGAAGTGCATATAGAGTGTTAGTTGGTAGACCGCAGGGAAAAAGACCTTTGGGGAGGCCGAGACGTAGATGGGAGGATAATATTAAAATGGATTTGAGGGAGGTGGGATATGATGATATAGAGTGGATTAATCTTGCACAGGATAGGGACCGATGGCGGGCTTATGTGAGGGCGGCAATGAATCTGCGGATTCCTTAAAAGCCATTTGTGAGTAGGTAATAATAATAATAATGGTTGTGAGACTTGGACTCTCACTTTGAGAGAGGAACAGAGGCTAAGAATCTTCGAGAATAAGGTGCTTAGGAAAATATTTGATGCTAAGAAAGATGAAGTTACAGGAGAATGGAGAAACTTACACAACGCAGAACTGCACGCATTGTATATTTCACCTGACATAATTAGGAACATTAAATCCAGATGTTTGAGAAGGGCAGGGCATGTAGGTCGTATGGGCGAATCCAGAAATGCATATAGAGTGTTAGTTGGGAGACCGGAGGTAAAAAGACCTTCGGGGAGGCCGAGAAGTAGATGGGAGGATAATATTAAAATGTATTTGAGGGAGGTGGGATATGATGATATAGAGTGGATTAATCTTGCACAGGATAGGGACCGATGGCGGGCTTATGTGAGGGCGGCAATGAATCTGCGGATTCCTTAAAAGCCATTTGTGAGTAGGTAATAATAATAATAATGGTTGTGAGACTTGGACTCTCACTTTGAGAGAGGAACAGAGGCTAAGAATCTTCGAGAATAAGGTGCTTAGGAAAATATTTGATGCTAAGAAAGATGAAGTTACAGGAGAATGGAGAAACTTACACAACGCAGAACTGCACGCATTGTATATTTCACCTGACATAATTAGGAACATTAAATCCAGATGTTTGAGAAGGGCAGGGCATGTAGGTCGTATGGGCGAATCCAGAAATGCATATAGAGTGTTAGTTGGGAGACCGGAGGTAAAAAGACCTTCGGGGAGGCCGAGAAGTAGATGGGAGGATAATATTAAAATGTATTTGAGGGAGGTGGGATATGATGATATAGAGTGGATTAATCTTGCACAGGATAGGGACCGATGGCGGGCTTATGTGAGGGCGGCAATGAATCTGCGGATTCCTTAAAAGCCATTTGTAAGTAGGTAATAATAATAATGGTTGTGAGACTTGGACTCTCACTTTGAGAGAGGAACAGAGATTAAGGGTGTTTGAGAAAATATTTGGTGCTAAGAAGGATGAAGTTACAGGAAAATGAAGAAAGTTACACAACGCAGAACTGCACTCATTGGATTCTTCACCTGATATAATTAGGAACATTAAATCCAGACATTTGAGATGGGCAGGGCATGTAGGTCGTATGGGCGAATCCAGAAATGCATATAAAGTGTTAGTTGGGAGACCGGAGGGAAAAAGGCCTTTGGGGAGGCCGAGACGTAGATGGAAGGATAATATTAAAATGGATTTGAGGGAGATGGGATATGATGATATAGAGTGGATTAATCTTGCTCGGGATAGGGACCAATGGCGGGCTTATGTGAGGGCGGCAATGAACTTCCGGCTTCCTTAAAAGTCATAAGTAAGTAAGTAAGTAATAATAAATAATGAAATAGTCCCGTCGGTCTTATTTCCGGCACCCAATCACGTTGCAGGTCTGTTACATTTAAACGTGTGCGTCTTGTCATTCGCTGCTGATGACGTTATGCACTTCCTAAGGCCCGATAAATACTTAATATAATCGCCCGCCATTTTGGCTCTTTGGTTGGCGTTCGCCGAAACGAGGACGTTATTTGCCGCTCAATTATTTGCTCAATTACAGTACTTAGTGGCTTTTAAGGAACCCGGAGGTTCATTGCCGCCCTCACATAAGCCCGCCATTGTTTCCTATCCTGAGCAAGATTAATCCAATCTCTATCATCATATCCCACCTCCCTCAAATCCATTTTAATATTATCTTTCCATCTACGTCTCGGCCTCCGTAAAGGTCTTTTTTTCTCTCCGGCCTCCCAACTAACACTCTATATGCTCAATTGCACTGCGTTTGATTTATCAGCGGAGCTATGACATGATAATGTTTAACAGTGTGGCAAATAGATTCCTCGTCTGGTAGCTTGGCAACGAAAGAACAAAAATGACGAACGATACTACCTAGACCCACTTAGACTTTATAAAGCCTTCACTTCCTAAGGCGTAAGGAAAGAGGAGGAGTCCCGCCGGAAATAATAGCGACACGACGTATAATATAGTACGAAGATGATTAATTAAATAGGCCAACATCTACTCTCATATCATGTCTTTACTAATTTTATTGTATTATGTGCTATGGTCAAACATTCACAAGTAATGAAATTCCTGCTAAATGAAGGCAACATAGCTAGTTCGTGCTAATAGAGGGATAGAGTGCATACATTTTCTTTCCTCGCTCGCATGTGTGCAACTGCACTGTGCACTGCCGCGTCCGCTCTACATCCGCGAGTGTGGAAAGATAAAATGTATGCATAAAATGTACTTTCCCCTCTCGAGTATCGAACCCGAGTCCGCTGAATTCGTAGCTAGAAGCACTCCCACTTGAGACAGCCAAGAACTATTGAGTAGAACATACTGCAACTTTTGGCAGTTTTTCTGTAAAAATTTCCCACCTTAAAAATAAACTGTCTTTTCTTATTGCGATGTTTACATATTTTTCACGGGTCTTAGTGTCCTGACGACTAAACAGGGACAAATATTACGACCGTTAACAGATTTCGAATTCCATTCAAACAGGTTTAACTTGAAAACAAGTAAGTCGCTGTTGGCTATTCGAGGAACATTCTGTGCCAAGTTATTGGATATGATTTAGCATTACCCCATAGTCTGCGTGGTTAGTGTTACACTATTAGCTTGGGGCGCGAGGACGATGGTAGGTGTTACACTAATTATTAATTGGTTGCAATTGAGGAGAAAGCGGAGAAAGATTAATGGCGTAAGATACTGTAACATCATTCTCATCTACAAGAGAGGGACCATGCGGACCTACACTGCAGATAAATAATTTCGTATCAAGTTTCCCAAACTTGCAACTCCAACCAGTGTTCATATGTTGTACATGGCGTAGGTCTTCACCGGGAATGAGATTGCTTCGCGAAATACAAGGCTTACTTCCGATCAGGTAAATCTGGGGTCGGCGAACTTTTCAATATAGCAGCTAGCTTGTTTGAAGTCAGAATTCTTCAACTATTTCAATTCAAATAATACCTCTAAAACAAGCTATTGGGAGCAAATATGGATTTATATTAGATTCGTGATTTATTTAAAGGTTGCGTCAGTTTGTAAATGCAAATAGAACATGTGAAACAGGATGAAAATGAAGGCAGACATTAGATAGAAACTTCTAGAAAAGTAGACAAATGCTATATAGCACAAGATGGTTACAGAATGTTCAATCCTTAATTGCAGCTGCTTTGAAAAAAAAGTCTTGGATAGTAGAAGAGGACGTTTTTTGCCTTGCTACTAATGGCTCCTCTAGACGTATTGACATCATAGCGTACTCCCAGACTACCAAGAAAGGATATATAATTGACCCTACCATAAGGATTGAAACGGGGAGTAGCCAACCGGAGGATGTGAATCAAGAAAAGACCAACATTTATCTGCCAACAGTTGATTACTTCAAAGTAAAATACCAGCTTGAAAACATTGAGGTGATTGGTCTTCTTATTGGAGCTCGTGGTGTGATTCCCAAGTTTTTTGAAAGCTTCAGGAAGACTTTTGAACTACCACAGACACTTACTGCTGACATCATAACTTCAGTTTTGAAACGCTCTTGCCAAATTCTGAGTCATCATATTCACTATGTTTAATTTTTTTTTTTTTCACTTTATAATTCATATATGTTTATTTTAATTTTCTGTCAACAAAATTAATGTAAAACATTTAATATTGTAAAATTCATGTAGGAGAGTAAACTGAGTCCTTCTAGGCTACCTCGAATGGGAGGCAGTTAACAATTAAAAAAAAATAATTAATTAATTAAACTATTCTCATAAACAACTTCTACATAGGATAGACAGGCAGAGCGTTTCAAACACGTTACAAAGAACACATCACAGCCATAACAAAATTACAAAACACCTCCACATATGCATAACACATCACAAATGCTAACCACACCCACAGAAACATTAACACATACTACACATCGAACCAAAAAGCCAGAAACGAAACACACTAGAACAATATGAAAAAACACACCCCAACGAAATTCTCAACACACACTCACACACACTCTTTGACTCTACACTATACCACAGGAACACACACTCACAGGAAACAGAACAAGTGGCGCCAAGACCAACAACGACCAGTTCTGAAGATGACCCATAAATAGATCGAAACATGTAATCGAGGTACGTTGAAATTTAACACAGGAAACTCTCACCATACATATTCCGAAGTGATACAGTGTTAAAAGTTGTGTAATAAACATGTATAATCTCATAAAACATTGACCTGAAGAAAATTAAATACTGAACCTGAAGTAACAAAAATCAAATACATTTAGTAGAAAAAGAAAATCGCTGGATACCAGATAAACAAACATTTAATCATTGTGGAAATAGTAATATGCGTTACAAGAGCGGTATGTTGAAGTTTCCATGTTCGAGGAAAAGTTTGAAAAAGCGAAACGTAGTTGAGCTTTTTTAATTTCCGAGAATTGAAAGAAAACATACCGCTTGTGTATCGTACATTATTTTGTGCGAAGATCGTTTATTACATACCTGAAAGAGGAAGATCTAATTAGTTGGAATGAAATCTCCATCTTGGTTTCTGTTCAATGACGGCAAATTTGCAAAACAAAAATATCTATCTTCAACATCGTTGCTTTAAAAGGTTTTCTGTGTTTACTATACTCCAGCAGGCCGTGATATACGTCTGTCTTTTTTTTCCCCCAATCTATGATGAGTCTGGAATCTTGTTGATTATTTCACGGCTTCCTTAATGTTACTTGCATCACGAATGCAGTAACTTTAGTGGAGTTGTAGAGTTTACTTAATTTTTGCTGATATTTAAAAACAATAATTAACATTGCAATTTAGGTGAAATTGCAGTGGTAAGTTTCCTATTTATAATTATTACTATATTGAACGTCTCTAAAAATAATATGTTAAAAGCCTAAAGCAGTAAAATCAATATGTCACTTAAGCGGTAAGAAGAGGGAAATTGTTATGTTGGGAATACTGAATGTGGAATTTTAGACTTTCCGCGGATTGGTTTTGTGCGGAAACCAAGCAAATACGCACGATCTCGCACAAAATAGTATAGCCTATTGCCAAAAAAAAAATATATATATACTTTTACAACTTAGTAAGGCGAGATGTGAAGAAATATTTTTTGAGGCTGGAAATATAAAAGACGTTGACGAAAAGGAAAAAGAAAAATACGGATGACAACTGTTATTCAATGCATATTTGAACAGTTTTATGAGTGAGTTTCACCACAAAATTCTAAAATAACATGCACGTAAGAGAAACCTACAAACATGGGCGTCGTTTGACTCTGCCTTTACTTCGGTTCTTTGTTACCAAGCCCTATTCGTGAATAGCGGGCATTATTTTCTTGAGATCAAGAGATTTCTTGAGCATCTGATGCTAATAATGGTGGCTAGTTAAGGAATCTATTCTTGGAGCTAAGAGAAGGTTCCAAACTGGACAGAGGTTGGGCTGTCTTCAACAACCATAGCGCTCCGTGGTAATCATCCCGTCAGACTGCGCGTTGGCGTTGTAAATCTTTATTTTTGTTCAGCATCTCAGTTTACCACTCGGTCCGATATAGGTGAGGAGGAGCCAGTGATGGTGGGTTGATGCCTTCCTTTTGCTTCACAGCCTCGCGTGCGTATTCGCTTTTCATTCCACTTCAAAGCGCTGTGCTTTGACAGGTGACAGACATACAACACAAATACTCATTGTAATTTACAACCCTTCACGTAATTCCTGTTTCTTAGGATTGTTAATTCACGATTTTACTCCGACGTTTTAAATAATTAATATTCTAGTTCCGTAAAAGGAATTTAGATAACTGTTGAATTGGTTTGTCTGTCTGGGAAAATTTCTGGCATGTAGATTATTTTTAATTGGGCATTTCCTATTGATTAGAAGGTGGTGTTAGGGGTGACCAAACTTAAATTTATTTTTTACTAGCCGTACCCATGCGCTCCGCTGCACCTGTTAGAAATAAATATAAAGTAATTACATAATTAAAATAGGACGTTTGATCCAGGGAACATTCGTGTTTGATAGAAGGATAAATCGTTTAATATGTTACTTAATTTAAATTGTATTCAAATAATTAAAATGCAATCATTTTGGTCCAGAGACACTCATTTGGTGTAATGACAATTCCTTTAACATGTTTCTTAATTGTTATTACATGCAACCATAGTTTAATGAAGATTGACATATCATTTAGTTTTAATGTGTATACTTTATATTACTTGCTGTGTTTCAGAAGTTACTGCAATAAAATTGTAGAATTATGCAAATTAAGCTTTCAGGAATAACTCCCTGTAAAGTTAATTTGAATAATTTCGAGGGAAAAATTGTTCCGGGGCCGGGTATCGAACCCGGGACCTTTGGTTAAACGTACCAACGCTCTCCCACTGAGCTACCCGGGAACTCTACCCGACACCGATCCAATTTTTCCCTCTATATCCACAGACCTCAAAGTGGGCTGACAACCGTCAAGCAACCAACATTTGAGTGCACACTAACTCTGTGTGACTTTAAATTGTGTCGGGTAGAGTTCCCGGGTAGCTCAGTGGGAGAGCGTTGGTACGTTTAACCAAAGGTCCCGGTTTCGATACCCGGCCCCGGAACAATTTTTCCCTCGAAATTATTCAATGTAGAATTATGTCCATCTAGGGAAACTACACTTTCCAATGATGAAATAATAATTAAACAATTAATTAACTTCCGATATTACTTCATACAAACACAGAAACATTCTCTTAGGCTATGTTTAATAGCTTTCGATTATTGTTGTCCAAGGCCCCTTATAGACGAAGTCATTTGTTTTTATTTCAGTACAGCGCCTTAGATGGCGTTGTTACTGTAATTTTAAAACTCATTTATCTCATTAAATATCAGTCCTATCAAAATTTTGTATATAATAAAACTTATCGGAAATTATTTTTAAAGAAACTTTTGTTATGTAATATTTTTCATGAAAATCAATAATAAGCGAGATACTTCGATTTATTTAATTCAGGCCCCCTTATAACCCCCCTTTCAAATAAAGTATTTTGAATGCCATATAGCCTAAAATCTAAGTTACAACGAACTTAATTTATATTCCAATTTTCATATAAATCGGTTCATTATCGCGTGAAAAGGTAACAAACATCCAGACAGACAGACAGACAGACAGACATACAAACAAAATTTCAAAAAAGCAATTTTCGGTTTCAGGATAGTTAATTATGCATGTTAACACCAATTATTTTTGGAAAATCGAAAATTACCAGAAAACTTTTGGCTACAGATTTATTATTAGTATAGATTGTTAATAGTTCTTCTCAGTGCATTTCTTCTTCAGATGGAACTCTGTGTAGAATATATTGCTACAACTACTGCACTTTTGCATGAAAATTAGTCAACGCTAAGTCAGAATAGGGGTTCGCTTGCATGTCTTAAGGTATATGTACACCCACAAAACGCAAAAAATGATGAAAAATTAGAATTTTTTAAAATATAGGCTAACTATTTTATAGAGAATTTTCTCTCCTTTAATTTGATATAAGAATTTTCGATTTATGCCTTATGGTTTTTCAGATATGGCTAACTATTTTATAGAGAATTTTCTCTCCTTTAATTTGATATAAGAATTTTCGATTTATGCCTTATGGTTTTTCAGATATGGCTAACTATTTTATAGAGAATTTTCTCCCCTTTAATTTCATATAAGAATTTTCGATTTATGCCTTATGGTTTTTCAGATAAGTCCCATTTTCCAAAATTCTGTGTCATCAGCCACGGTCACTGCTACGAAGATCACTCCAAAAGTAATACACAACATTTTTTTAAATTTATTTTTTATTCTAAACCTTTGGAATTTATGGAGGTCATAGATACATCCTTCCCCCTTGTATTCAAATTTAATTTAAGTCGTTCCCGTGAGTGGCGCCAGAGAGTAGCTCAGACGTGTTGGTTCAGACTTTTATCGTGCAGGTATACATGCCCTCATTCCAAGGTGGCGTAAGGCAATTGAAAGGTGCGGGGATTATGTGGAAAAGTGACGTATTGTTCCTGAAGGATGTATCTACATTCTATGAAAATAGCAAAGCTGTAGGCTAAAAATGTAATTTTTAAATAAATATTGTGGATTACTTTTGGAGTGATCAATTGATTACGAATTTAAGAACTGAAAATAAAAAAGTGAATATAATAACTATCTACTGTGGTGCTCGGATGTAATATATATGCTACAAGAATGCAAGTGAAGATACGTAATTGTAGCATTAAAAATGTTACCTATTTTGATAATATTCTGGGCTGGGTATTTATGGAGATCGCAAAAATCCCAACAGAATAGATATACAATAGATTTTTACTAATCTTTACGAATTAAGTGATTCTGATTAATAATATGCGGATAAATCAATCGCGACAAATCACGAAATAGAGTTCTAACAGCGAAATATGAACACATTCGCGAATTATTACTATTGCGTCGTTTTTATAGCGAATTTCATATTCTAATTTTTTTTTCGGATTTTTTTTACTTGAATTTGTTATATATCCAAGTAGGCTACATTACATGGTATTCCAGGTGTTCTGATTACATTAGTGAACTCAAAAGACGGAGAATTCAACATTTCACTAAATTTGAAAGTGTTAATTTGAGGGCTGCAGGTATTTTGTTTTTAAGTAATGTGTGTTAAATACAGTCTCAAGTCCACACCTGTGGAGTAACGGTCAGCGGGTCTGGCCGCGAAACCAGGTGGCCCGGGTTCGAATCCCGGTCGGGGCAAGTTACCTGGTTGAGGTTTTTTCCGGGGTTTTCCCTCAACCCAATACGAGCAAATGCCGGGTAACTTTCGGTGCTGGACCCCGGACTCATTTCACCGGCATTATCACCTTCATATCATTCAGACGCTAAATAACCTAGATGTTGATACAGTGTCGTAAAATAACCCAATAAAAAAAACTTCCACCCAGTAAAAAAGGCATTTTGCCAAATATCCGGGCTCTAATGATAATACTAAATCTGGCGAATATACAGCGGGTTTGCCGGATCAGTCTGGCATTGTGAGATTTGGCAACATTGGCCTCAGCAGAAGTGAACGATCATCCAACCAGTACGAACGTAATGTGTGGTTAGCACGATCCTCCCAACTATTAAAACTGGCTTTCGAAGTGGTTTAAAATGCCTTCTATAAATTTATATTTATGCATAATTTAATATTTAAATTATTATGAATAGGTAGTTCACACCCTTGCTTTTAATCCTCTCCTGTGCTATAATTACGAGACATAACTTTCGTAACAACGTCAGGAGTTAATTGCCGGTTTGTAAGACTCACGCATGTGTAGTAGCCCTGAATTGATGTGAATTAAATACTTGGTAGTGTTCACACTACAGTTTGTTGAAGGGAGTGGTCGCGATTGTCCTCTTTATGCTTGGTTGCTGCCTTGTATGGTTTCCTTGTCTGAACAGATACAAGATGATTTCACCCGTTTGTGTATCTTGACCTTTACAGTACACGGCACTAACTGTTCAAGTCTGTTGTCACGTTTTTGTGTGGACTTTCTCATCTCCGTTGTTGTAAAAATATACAATAAATTTTCAATCAGGTTTATTTCAATGTGGCAAGCACGTGCTGTACATCTTCCGCAAATCCTAACAGTGGTAATCATCGTACAACTTACATAGGGAAATTATTCCCTTGTGTAAACATTACTTGGATTTGAGCGTACGTATAAGAAATGAGTGGTGGCACGGAGTAATTTTTGCTACCAAGTGCATGTATATGTGAATTTTTCGTGAAGAATCGTCCGGCATCGGTACAATCATCAACATTAGCCTGTAATTTTCCGGTGTTTTGATCAGCGTGTGAGCCAGGTGCTTTGCATTACAAGCCCGAGCTCACAAACGAAGAAGATTGGCTTGGGTACGTTCTTCCTATAGCAGGCTGTCAGGCAACTTACTCGTGCTTGGATTCCACAGTGCATTTCAGTTTCGCTATCCCTAGCATTGCGTGATTACTTTCATCCTTTCCATCCCATCCTCTTTCTCGATCAACTGCCATATAGAAATAGATTGCTAGCCCTAACGAAAACTTACTCAGATAACCTATATCTATTAACTGGCCAGAAGATACGGTGACATAATAATAATAATAATAATAATAATAATAATAATAATAATAATAATAATAATAATAATGGGGCAGACTTTTGTACCCTTAGCATAGTGTACCTTTGAACATTTTTTGTTTTTTAATTTTTGCTGCTACCTAGAGGACTCAAACTGAAGTAGATTGTAGAGAAAGCCGCTAAGTAGCTCTGGTCGTAGTTTCAGTTTGATTTATTGGAAAGTATGAGTTCCGTGGACAAAAGTAGTTTTTTAGTACCAAAAGTAAACATTTCGTTAATTGATGTATGTTTTCTAACACAAAACCAGATTGCATTTGTTAATATCTTTCAAGTACGGTGTGTTCCCTATCATCTGGTGAGTAATAACATATTTTAATAATTTCGAGGGAAAAATTGTTCCGGAGCCGTGTATCGAACCCGGGACCTTTGGTTTAACGTACCAACGCTCTACCACTGAGCTTCTCGGGAACTCTAACCGACACCGACACAATTTTTCCCTCTATATCCACAGACCTCAAAGTGGGCTGACAACCGTCAAGCAACCAACTTCGAGTGCACACTAACTCCGTGTTACTTAAATTGTGGTTTTCTGTTCACGAACAGTGACGTGTATTATGCAAATCAAGATTTCTGGTATAACTCCCTGTAAAGTTGATTTGAATAATTTAGCTCAGTGGTAGAGCGTTGGTACGTTAAACCAAAGGTCCCGGGTTCGATACCCGGCTCCGGAACAATTTTTCCCTCGAAATTATTCAAATCAACTTTACAGGGAGTTATACCTGAAATCTTGATTTGCAACATATTTTAATTTCCATGATTTATTTGACTCTCTAGTTTTCGGAGCCATATTTGATTAAACGTGCACCCTCTTGTACCTTTGAACACAAAACATCTTGTGCTATGGAACATATTCCAAATTACACGATACTATCGGTTTTTGTTTTTCTTTTATTTTAAGGTCATGTCACGAAGTAAGTCTGGAGTTAAGAGGCCCCAATTGATCCGGATGCCTTGAAGAAAGCTGTTGAAGCAGTTATTGCTTGTCCAGGAAATAAAATCTAAATCAGAGAAGCCTGCTCTGGTTTATGATTGAAAATACATTTTAAATATGATTATCAGTTTTTACAGCTATATTCCCACCTATATTCCATGTGTTCCAACTTACAAGAGGGTATGTTCCAAGGTACATGAATCTGTTGTACCTTTGAACACATTACATATCCCTTCATTTTATTTTTTCCATCCTCAGTAGATCTGTAAAACAGGAAAATACATACAGGAAGTTATAAAGGAATCTTCAATAATTATGTCAAGCATTTTTTCATTTAAAAAATTTCATTTCCCAAAATTAAAAAAAAAATAAAATGTGAAAAGTGTTTAAAGGTACAACAATTTCCCATAATAATAATAATAATAATAATAATAATAATAATAATAATAATAATAATAATAATAATACTTATTTACTTACAGGCTTTTAAGGAATCCGGAGGTTCATTGCCGCTCTCAGATAAGCCCGCCATTGGTCCCTATCCTGAGCAAGATTAATCCAGTCTCTGTCATATCCCATCTCCCTCAAATCCATTTTAATATTATCTTCCCATCTACATCTCGGCCTCCCCAAAGGTTTTTTCCCCTCCGGCCTCGCAACTAAAGGCTGGTTCACAATAAACCGGAAACGAGAATCGGAACGAAAACGAAAACGATAAAATTGTTAAAATGTGTACATTTAAATGTGAGCATTCACAATTAATGAAAAGCTTGCCGGAGCCCAGGATCGGGAACGGAGAGTTGGCCAAGTTTCAACTTTGGCGTTCACGTTTCCGATCAAAGCCCACTAGATTCATTCTATTGCCATCTAAAAGCTATTTTGTCGTCATATATTTTGTAGCAAGAAGACCGTGACATAACCTATGCATTATTTTGTTCTGTGCTGTGCATCATGGAGCAAGTTTTATTTGATGAGATTCTAATATTGAGTGTTGAGGAAAATCCTCACGTTTACGATAACCGGCGCGCCTCGTATAAAGATGAGAAAATGAAGGAGAATACGTGGCTTTCAATAGCTGCATCTTTGAACACCGATCATAAGTGAATCATATTTTATTACTATATTGGTTGTATTACATACTACATATTCATGTTTCAATTCAATAACTATTGTTGTGTTCATTTTTGTTCTGTTACAAATGTTTCTTCTCTAATTATTTTACATTATGGTAGACTTAAAATAGGTTGTGATACTAAAGATGCATGGGCATATTTATAGTACCGTACCTAATGAAATGTTTCAGTTGAAATTTCGAAATTGGTTAACCTGTGTTTATGTTGGCTGCCTTGCACTCATGAGAGAACGCCATTGGTCAATTATACACAAATAACATCAGAATGCGTAATATCGACTTTACATATCGTTATTGATATGCATATCGATATGCATAGTCGTCTACGTTCTCGGTTTATTGTGAATCAAAAATTTTCATATTCACGTCCTCTGCTTCTCGTTTTTATTCTGGTTCTCGTTCCCGGTTTATTGTGAACCAGCCTTAACATTCTATATGCATTTCTGGACTCGCCCATACGTGCTACATGCACCGCCGATCTCAAATGTCTGGATTTAATGTTCCTAATTATGTCAGGTGAAGAATACAATGCGTGCAGTTCTGTGTGTGTAACTTTCTCCATTCTCATGTAACTTTATCCCTTTTAGCCTCAAATATTTTCCTAAGCACCTTATTCTCAAACACCCTTAACCTATGTTCCTCTCTCAAAGTGAGAGTCCAAGTTTCACAACCATAAAGAACAACAGGTAATATAACTGTTTTATAAATTCTAACTTTCAGATTTTTCGACAGCAGACTGGATGATAAAAGTTTCTCAACCGAATAATAACAGGCATTTCCCATATTTATTCTGTGTCTAATTTCCTCCCGAATGTCATTTATATTTGTTACTGTTGCTCCCAGATATTTGAACTTCTCCACCTCTTCAAAAGATATAATTACAATAATTATAAAATATAGGTAACAGAAATAGGCTTGTCTGAGAATAATAAAATTACTACAAAAGAAACAACATTTGCATAAAACATTCAAAAATATGTTCTGTTTAATAAAAAGTACAAGTATAAGTAAAACCTGTGTTTGGGGGGACAATTAAGCATAGAGTACGAAAAACGAAGATAATATTAGGCTATACTTAAAATAAAAATAACTCAAGTATTGTATTTAGTAAGAAGTCAGAATGAAAGTTTTATAGGATAACTTGATAACAAAACAGAGTAAACTGAGAATCAAATGAATTAAAATGCAGTACCGGTATTACGAATTAACAAGATACTTATATAAAATATACATTGTTAAACAGCCCACAATATATTTACGCTAATTTAAATTACGTATTCTAAATATCTCCTATTTCTAATTTGGATTTATACGTTATAATAATATAGGCACGGGTACTTCAAACTCATGTGATTATAAATGTTTAGTCCGTAATTCTGTATTCTTCTTCTTCTTCTTCTTCCTTCATACGTTAGACATTATCGTCTGTAGTCTGTAGCCATCTACGTATCTTGTTCATGCCACCGTTTTCTGGGTCTTCCTCTATTTCTTTTCCCTACCGGTTAATAATTCTTAAAATGAAATGGTAGTCTCTCTGTGTTCATTCTTTGTACATGGCTTATCCACTTGATTTTATATTCTTTAGTTTTTTGGTTCAGATTATAGGTATATATCTGATTCCTTTCTTATACCTTCACTTCTTTTATTTTCTATTTTCTTATAATCAGCAATTATTTATTGCTCTTAAAAATCTCATTTCATTTGCTTCAAGTTGACTTTTATTTTTCTCTGTCATGATCCAAGTTTCGCTCCCTTAATGGCACTGACATTACTTTATAAATACTAAATATTATTATTATTATTATTATTATTATTATTATTATTATTATATCGTATTATTGCTGGTCTTAAAGGAAATATCTTAACCTTGTTAAGCCGATTCGATTACAAAATTTCTGATTATGACAGCGATTTCACACTTAACCAGCTCTTCATCTGGACACGAATTGAAGGAATAGTTCTAGACCTATAGCTAGAAATGTGTATAGAACATTGTTATCCGTTGGTAACCCTCTCAATTCTTCCTCATTTTTTTTTTTTTTTCAGAAATATTTTCAAAGTCCTTTCCCTATTTGTAATTGAAAGTTTTTTTTTTTTTCCTTATTAGTGTTTATTGGAGTTTTCAGTTTGCTTTCTGCTTATAGAGGAAGAAGTCATTCGTTTGAGTGATAGTTATTCTATTTTTTTTTTTATACAATTTCATAATCTCAACTGATATCTACTGGGTGTTCATTTCAAAGTGTGTCATGACGTCAATGTTGTTGGGTCACCGATTTGAAGCGAGTTTCAGCTTATATGTTAGAGAAGTTGCCTATTATTTAAGGCGTTTTTCAATCTGAACTTGAGAACGTGTACGGTATAACTTGAACGTCGTAGCAACAGATGGCGGTCTGTACGGTCTGTGTGCTACCATAACCTCTTTCGAACTGTGTTTTGCGCCGGCAAGTCGTACGCAGGGTATTTGTTATCATCGGTTGCGTACGGTAACATTCCACAACACAAATCAAATGCTCCGTGTCCATGTTGACAGTCGAAGTTAATGTCAACAAATACGTAAGTAATCGTCTTAACCCTCTCCCCATATCCCGACAGTACGTATTTCCAAACAGTTCACATTCCTGCCACTACCGGCGTTACCGTACGTATCGGCACGTACTCTTCAGAATGAACGCCGTACTTGCTAGCCAACTTCTCTGCCTCTTAGATTATACACCTGAGCTGCGGAAGTGTAGGAAGATTGAATTCTCTAGGCTCATCAGCTAGCCACATGACGGCATACAGCGAGCCAAGACACATTTTGAACTGAACACCCAGTATTATTCACTATTCACACACGGTAGGTTCTTGGGGTCATGTTCTGGCCAGTACCTAGGCTTATTGAGGTGTGTTTCAAAGAAATCTGTTTTTCTAGTAAATTCTTGTCACGTCTTTCCCGAATAGCTCGTCGTCATTATCCCACTTCATATTTTACTTACCTATACCAGACGATAACATCATCTGTAGGTGGACTATGAATCAAGGCACTTAACAATGGGCTTTTCAGTCTTGTGCATCTGTTCACGTGGGTATGTGATGTAGTTGTGGTGCAGCCTCTGAGGGCATAACTATAAATTGTGTGTGTTCCATCACTGCATTTTACATAGCTATTCGGATGCATGAGTTTACTTGTCATGGGAAAAAACCTACTTGCCTTTGCAGTTTCCAGATTTTTTTTTTGTGATATAATCTTGTAGACGTACTTACTTACTGGCTTTTAAGGAACCCGGAGGTTCATTGCCGCTCTCACATAAGCCCGCCATTGGTCCCTATCCTGAGCAAGATTACTCCAGTCTCTACCATCATATCCCACCTCCCTCAAATCCGTTTTAATATTATCTTCCCATCTACGTCTCGGCCTCCCCAAAGGTCTTTTTCCCTCCGACCTCCCAACTACCACTCTATATGATTTTCTGGATTCGCCCATACGTGCTACGTGTCCTGCCCATCTCAAACGTCTGGATTTTATGTTCCTAAGCGATAGGGTTGGAAGTAAATCCCGAAAAGACTAAGTATATGATTATGTCTCGTGACCAGAATATTGTACGAAATGGAACTATAAAAATTGGAGATTTATCCTTCGAAGAGGTGGAAAAATTGAAATATCATGGAGCAACAGTAACAAATATAAATGACACTCGGGAGGAAATTAAACGCAGACTAAATATGGGAAATGCCTGTTATTATTCGGTTGAGAAGCTTTTGTCATCTAGTCTTCTGTCAAAAAGTACACGTACTAACAAAATACCCTCAATATCCGTGATGCTTGTTATGTCGGGTTCCCAGAAACATCAGAAAAGTTGGGAATCTCAGCATTAATTAAAAAAAAATAGAGCTTTGATGATTAAGCAATGAGTCAAAGTCGGGATAGGAGAAGAAATGTCAGAAGGAAATGAAATAGGGAGAGAAGTAAGACAAGGATGTCCTTTATCACCTATCCTGTTCAGCATCTATTTGGAGGATTTAGTGAAGAACTGTTTTAAGAACATGGGAGAAGTGATAGTAGGAGGAAGAAGAATAAAGTGTGTAAGATTTGCTGATGATATGGCTTTGTTATCAGAAGAGGGGATTATATTAAAGGATATGCTACTGGAGCTAAATGACAGCTGTGAGCAGTATGGGATGAAGATAAATGCAAACAAGACGAAGACCATGGTCATAGGAAGAAAAGTAAAGAAGATAAACTAACGTATTATAAATGAGGCAGTATAGCAAGTGGACAACTTCAAATACTTGGGGTATACTATAAGCAGTAACGTGAGGTGCTGCCAAGAAGTCAAAAGAATAGCAATGACAAAGGAAAGCTTTATATATATATATATATATATATATATATATATATATATATATATATATTGTTTAGTCAGCTGTCCGAAGACAGGTCTGAACCTCACAAGTGATTCCAACAAGACACCACTTGTGAGGCAACTAGGCCAGAAGATAATGGGGTAGGGTGGCCAGTCCATTTTCCCCTCCATTGAATACATCGCCGATTAGCTACATGTACACTAATCAGACTTCAGATGCATAGAAACAATTGAGGACCGTTTTTGCGAAACTTGCTAACTGAAAAAACTAAATTTTACAGGAGAGACAAAACATTATAGTAAGCAAGTTTTACTGTATCTCTCAATTATAGCAGAAAGCAAGTTTTGAAAAAAAAAAAATACGATCACACT
Source organism: Periplaneta americana (assembly GCF_040183065.1). Classification (NCBI taxonomy): domain Eukaryota; kingdom Metazoa; phylum Arthropoda; class Insecta; order Blattodea; family Blattidae; genus Periplaneta; species Periplaneta americana. The sequence continues at coordinate 135,686,662 of NC_091130.1, forward strand.
TTGACACACTACAATGAAGACAAATAACCCAATTTTACTAAGACGCTGCGAACATCATGTAGAGGCCTGCCTCATGTTAACGAATCCATCAAAATTTCAAAATTTCAAGTTTTGCAAAAACGGTCCTCAATTGTTCTTCCTCTGACACATATCGTCAAATGAGATATACTGCCTGATAATATATGTATACATATCAGCCAGAACCACAATCAGAGGTATTATATTATATTACTAGCCGTACCCGTGCGCTCCGCTGCACCCGTTAGAAACAAATATAAAGTAATTACACAATTAAAATAGGACATTTGATCCAGGGAACATTCGTGTTTGATATAAGGATAAATCGTTTATTATGTTACTTAATTTAAATTGTATTTGCATAATTAAAATGCGATCATTTTGATCCAGAGACTACTCATTTGGTCATAAAAATTATTTTAGGAAATACAGGAAACGAATGTACAGAATAGCCTATCAAGTTTTCTTTGCATGAGAAGGTATTTTAATCTTACCTGTCCTCGATTCACTCAGAAGTTACTGTAATAACATTATAGCATTAAATTTCATGTTGAAGGTATACCGATAAGCTATCACAATTTGACTATAATTATATATGTGTATTCCGCCTTTGCTTATCATACAATTAAATGAATAAATTACTAAGTCATGTTTTCATTAACGTTTTCGGTACGTAAATTGTACCATCTTCAGATGTATGTATATAATGCTCATTGTTAACCAAGCCTATGGGTGCATGTGTCGTGGACTTAAATGATCAGTGTTTTGTGCATACTGTGCTATGTCGGTGAAGCGTTGCCATGATTACATAAATGATTACCTTAACTCTTATATGCTATTTGCTGGTACAACACATTATCAAGATTCAAATTAAAATGTTTCAGTCAATATTTAAAACACTATTTAAAAACACTGTTTAAAAAACACATAGTTTGTACATCACTTTAAATATATGAAGTATGTGATCACTTATTGTGCGGTGTTTGCCGATGTGAAGTCGAATGAGGCAGTTGTGGTGATCTTGTTATTTAGCTAGACGCAGTATTGTTAACACGGCTGTGTTTACTAAAAGTGATGTTGAGACACTTCTATAATAGTTGATGGCATTATAGCATTATGTCCATCTAGAGAAACTACACTTTCCAATGGTCAAATAATAATTAATTATACAAATCGGTTAGTTTAGCTTCTGATATTAATTCATACAAACACAGAAACATGATCTGTAGGCTATCTTTCATAGCTTTCGATTGTTGCTGTCCAAGGCCCCTTATAGACGAAGTCATTTGTTTTTTAATTCATTACACGGCCTTAGATGGCAGTTATTTTAATTTTAAAACTCATTTATCTCATTAAATATCAGTCCTATCAAAATTTTTCAAGGAATAAAACGTATCGGAAATTATTTTTAAAGGAACTTTTGTTATGTAACATTTTTCACAAAAATCAATAATAAGCGAGATATTTCGATTTATTTCATTCAGGCCCCCTTATAACCCCCCCCTTTTAAATAATGTATTTTGAATGCCATATAGCCTAAAATCTAAGTTACAACGAACTTAATTTATATTCCAATTTTCATCGAAATCCGTTCAGCCATTATCGCGTGAAAAGGTAACAAACATACAGACAGACAGACATACAAACAAAAATTTCAAAAAAGCGATTTTCGGTTTCAGGGTGGTTAATTATATATATATATATATATATATATATATATATATATATATATATATATATATATATATATATTAGGACCAATTATTTTTGGAAAATCGAAAATTACCAGAAAAATTTCGACTACAGATTTATTATTAGTATAGATGATACACCGTGTCCCGCTTAGAGGGATCGAGAAATAAGTGATCATTTCAAGTGTAAGTAATGGTTTATTAACATAACTTTTTACATAACTTGATGTAAAAACTCTCCGAGTTTCGGAGAATGCTGAATGCAACTCGATGTGTGCACCTTGAGTTGCCCTGTAGACATCTAAACGGTATTCAGCCTCCCGCCAAGTGTTCTGTAGCATTTGTGGAGTCACTAGCGCAGCTGCATTTGTGATGCGTTGTCTCAGTTCTTCCAAAGTGTTAGCTCTGCCTCTTTGGTACACAACATCCTTTACAAAGCCCCAGAAAAAAAAAGTCCATGGGGATCAGATCGGGTGACCTGATTGGCCAGGCAATGGGTCCTCGTCTTCCGATCCACCTATCCACGTACGACGAACACGGCGTTGTACTCGCGTAACAGATTTTTCTTCTGCTAGCCATAGCACACTGAACTTTCTGTTGTGGTGTCCACATGATGACCATGGCGTGTTCTCCTACAAAATGACACCAAGCTTGTTTTAGCAACAAACAAACGAAAGTTACGCATGCATCTGTTTTCAGACTTTGTTGCGTAAACTTGGATAGTTTCTCTATCTTGTCAAATTTAAATCTCAACGATATCTTTATCTGGTTTTAAGAGGTGAACACTTATTTCTCGATCCCTCTAAGCGGGACACGGTGTATTATTATATAATCTAGCAGAGAAATCAAATTACGTTAAAATTAATTTAATCTATGGAGTCGAAGTCTTTCCGGGGTTGCATAATAATTGTTGACAAATTAAATGAAAATTCCAATAACGAGGTCTACTGAAATTGTGTCGTTACATGCTTTACAGATAGTACCTCCTCTCGTACGAGCTATTCCACCTCAAATCGACCGAAATATAGAGAAAATTTACCTTACAATTTCTAAATACAATAAAACTTTTTTTGTACGTAGAGAACTGTGATACAATGCTTTGTGCAAAGTTTGAGGCATCAGAACTTCACAGTGTTTAAATTAAAAATATTTAAATTTATCGTATTTTAATAAAATTTGCAACTTTAAACTGTTGTAGCACCGAAACCCTTTCACCCAATGAAAAAAAATCATGGTTTATTTTGATACTGAGAAATTTAAGTTTATATTGACATATAAACAGATTTTCTTACTTTTTGTGGAAATGGAGAAATTTAGATTTTTCCTCATTAAGACGCCTTTGCCAAGAAAAAAATATTTTAAAAATATATAGTTAGATTCCGCATTGAAAGTACAAATAAACACATATTTTTTACTGATTGCATGTTGATAAGAAAGTATTGAAAATATCAAATAAAGAAAATAAAAATTACGCGCGTGAACTAACCAGCTGACTGTGAGGCGGGAGCTAGCCGAGGTAAGCAGTCACAGCTGTGCTAGCTTTATCACAGGTTTTCATAAACACAGGAGTAAAATGACGCCCAATGCTCGCTTATCTTCATCTCTCGGCCAGTGCGTGCGGTACTGCGCCGTTCAAGTCTAGGCGTGTGAAAATAATCTGTTTAATACCCTCGAAACTTATTGCCGTACCACTAACCAAACAATGCCGAATCCCTCTTAATAATGCAAGGTTTTTTCTCAATATTTTTTTTTACATTTTTTACAAATTGGCAAAAAGCCTAAAAGTAAGTAAAATCAGATTATCTGTATCTCTGTATACAATAAAAATAAGGATTACTTCTTAACATAACCTACCAAATGTTAGCTTCAAATGAGCTCCCGTTCAATGTTCTGCAGTAAATGGTTCCAGAGTTCTGAGCGCTGAAAGAGGCTTGTTTTTATAAAATACGCTACATTTGTCGCTCAGTAATACGAAAACCGTTTGATTTTCGATAGAATATTTTTGAAAATGCACTCTCCTCAGCATCTTGTATAAATAGGGAAAAAATTAGAGTAGGCTATAAAAAATGCGAGGTTTTTTACTGATCGATTTCATATGGAATAACCCGTACGCTTTACGCAGGAAATTTATTAATTTTTTTCTGTCCTTGCCATTGTGAAATCGGCTGTACAAAAGTGAAACAAACTATAGATATACCGCCAGAAGTTAAGCACTGCTTGGCTGTTCATGCACGGATATCGTAAAGCACATTAATTGAGGGACCTAAATAGCGAATAAAGCTTTAAAACCCGTTACAAAACGAGATTTCTGGAGGATGGGGAGAGAAGAGATGGATAGCTAGTCAGAGCCTGGCAGCCGTGCGTGTGTGCCATGCATGTGGTAGGTACGGTAACTGGTATCCACCGATCATATACTTCGTGTACTTCAATTTACTAAATTGTGTTGCGGGTTTCAGCTCATGGAATACGCGTACATTTTTTTATCTCAGTTTTGGATGTACCGTAATTTATGATTACATATTTTTATAAGGATTGTAAGCTGATAGTTTGCCATCTTCACGTAAATGATCAATTATGTAGTCTTACGCCCGAAGGCGTTGTTCATTCCTTTCAGATGCGTTCACGCATCTATAGCATGCATGAAGGAAGTAGCTTACGTATTCATGCCTAGACATAAGATGTACAGGCAAATGCCTGTTTTGTTTCTGTACAAATAAAGGTTTCGCCGCTGTGGTTCTGTGGATAGCGTACACTCTTTCTAGCCTAGCTGTCCGTAGTTCGACTCCCAGCGTGGGCGTGGATAAAATGTCTAGCTTTCATTAATCAGGTAATCTTGTCGTACTTTAATTTTTATTGTAATTGTAATTGTAAATTTAATATTGATTGTAATTTTATTTTTCATATTATACAGGGACATCACTTTATTTTTACCAACATTTTTAACATTAACTCGGAAACACTGTTGCCCCCTTCTATTACAGGAGTTTCGAGTTGCTAGTGCAATATGTAAACAAATCATTTTACTGGGTATAGGAGGAGAGAAAAGTAGTGTATCCATTTATGTTGTAGGGAAATACGATATTACGATTTTCAGTTTGATCATCACTTTTACGGAATTTATCAAAATACAGTAGAGTAGTAACATTTTTTTTTTCAAAAACTGAACTTTTCAGGCGGCTATGTTCGTTATGTAATGTCTACTTTACTTAGCATATTAATTATTGATGTTAACATACAATAGCTATAGAGAGAGCATTTAAATTGAGGGGGTCATAAGTAAAGGGCTGTAAGTGCACTTAAGTTACTTTTGAGAAAATGGGGTTTAAATGTTTAAGCTTTCGTAAAATCGGTGAAATTTTTATTTAAATTTTAATGTGTGATGCGATTAAAATATCCCTTTGCCACTAACATTTTAGATACTTTTGCTTACACTGGATACACGTAACTCATGTTATTACAAATGTCACTAGCATTCCTTTGCTTCTAGCTACCTCAATTCAAAAAAAGCTAATCTGAATTTTTAAACAAGTTGCTGAAATGGTTGCCGTTCATTACAGTGCAGGCTTCAATTCAGTACGCATATTATTAAAAACATTTTGAAGCATATTCTCTGAAATTGAATTTATCGTTTCTTGAATATAATTTTTTAGTACGATATTATTAACATAGCTTCATTCTTCTATAGAAAACGCAATCATATTTATGAAACACACTATACACTGCAGTGTTTACTTCACTGCTTGAAGACTTTGAATGCAACAGCGGCCGTAAGTTTGTGTGTCTGACGGGAGCAAGGACATTAGTCAAGGGGTGAGAGTGAAGTACATTCAGAAATGCAGGTACAATAAAAATGCAAGTAAAAATAAAATGATGTCCCTGTAGTTGCAATCCCCTGGTAGAGGGGTAGAGAAGGCCTGACGGCGTAAATACCAGCGTAAATAAATAAATACTAATACTAAAACTTACTTTCTTTCCATAGGATTGTATGTCTGTAATATTCGGAAATTTGACAATGTAACGCCGTCTCTAAAATTTATCTTTTCCCTGAAAATCCCCCTAACATATTTATCCCCAAAAATCTCCCATTGGAAAGGTGTTTTCCCCAAAATTTGAGGGGGCATCCCCCCAAGCTGGCAACACTGTTTGCAAAACATACTTCTGATCGAAGCACTACCTACAGTGAATCAGTTCACACCTGTGGAGTAACGGTTAGCACATCTGGCCGCGAAACCAGGTGGCCCGGGTTCGATTCCCGGTCGGGGCAAGTTACCTGGTTGAGGTTTTTTCCGGGGTTTTCCCTCAACCCAGTATGAGCAAATGCTGGGTAACTTTCGGTGCTGGATCCCGGACTCATTTCACCGACATTATCACTTTCATCTCATTCAGACGCTAAATAACCTAAGATGTTGTTAAAGCGTCGTAAAATAACCTTCTATAAGTAAGTACAGTGAGTGCTCTATCATTATAGGCGTCCTCTTTTGTCCGAACATGTCCTCCTTTCTAGGGCTTTGTCCGGGATCCGGGCGGATTTTTTAAAATCAAGAAATGTCCTCCTTTTGATAACTTGCATGCCTGATATTTTGAAATTATCTGATTTGACACCTTTTTCAAGTAACTTGCTTGTAGGTGGCAGCAACATCGACGGAATATACTCTTTGCCAACGATCATAACTTTCTTTGCTCCTCCTTGTTATGGTCGTTGCTCACACGTAGCTTGTAGGTCGAGAGATCGATGTGTGAATGTAGATAATGTACTTATTTGATGTATTTTGATATTAATTATAGTTCCCTTGGGTTTCATATGTAGCTAACTGTAAAATCATTATTATTAAGTTTAATCAACAGTAATCTCACTAGAGGTTTACAGAAAACCAAAACTCAAGTGGGATTTAATTGACTATTACACGATTAGAAGAAAGTATATAAAGATTAGAAGAAATAAATATTAACTGACTTACTACCATTCTACTTCACTAATGTTAGCTTCACCAAAACATATGAACGGAGCCGCCATTTTCAGTTGAATATCTAGTCTATTCGGGAAATAAATGACGATCGCAAAGCATGTTTTGTAGTACCGTAAAGAATTTGCATTTTGAAATGTTGGCAAGCAAAGAAACAAATTCTAAGGAAGTGATAAAATTGTAGCGATAAACAGCCATGATTGATTGAAACATACCTTTCGTACCGTTTTATTGGTCAAAAGTACTATGATATAGTAAAAGTATAATAGTCATAATAGTTTTATTATTCTGTAATAAATTAGATATTAACATACGTTTAAGTGTGATATAAGCCTAAATCTGTACTGAAAATATTTTTATGCTCGACCATGCCGAAATGTAGTAATTATACAACTGGTAGTAGTCATTAAAGTACACCTACTCTTTAAAGTACAGGTGTTTTCAGCCAATGACAACTCAGCTTACAGGTGTTCAGCCAATGACAAGTCAGCTTTGTACCGTTATAAAACCGCAAATATCGATTATTCTCGGATGTGCAATCGAAAGAGAATTAGCGAAGTCACGGAGGCTGGAAATCCAATACTGTCGCAGAAGGTTATGTTCTGTTACTATAATAATTAGCGTTAATTGTAAATAATATTCAAATAAATTCAATTTGTCATCTCGTTTTTCAATGTCGAATTCAATAATCAAGGTTATACCAAGTTTAACGGGATTACATCAAGGTCAATTACATTATTGTTCCTCGAAAAAAAATCAATACTTTCGCGTCTGCGCACATCTCACAATTCACGACCTAGAACAAGGTCACTTCCGATCTTGTCAGATACAAATAAAATGTATACATCTGTATAATTTCAAGTTAGAAATAAGGTCGAGTATAAAAAGTCGTATGAAACTCTCCTATAATGGTAATTAAGAAGCTCTTATGGAAATTATGAAACTCGCTTGCGCTCGTTTCATAAACATCCATACTCGCTTCTTAATTACTATCATTATAGGCTAGTCGTATAATGTACTATATAATAAAATCTAAGTACATACAGTGTTTTCTGTCCTCTTTTTTTTAACAATGTCGTCTTTTTTGAAGCTTTGTGTCCTCTTTTTAATCGAAGAGAATCTGGTCACCCTGCATTATACTGACTTTTTTGTTTTTGTGTTTTAAGTTCCTCATACCTTGCTTATATTTTCAGGTGTAGTATATTTCATTCAACACTGTATAGGAGCGTATTTGTTTTATTATCATTGAACAATTTGTTATTGATCATTAATTACGTTATTCATTTGAAAACAATTGTAAACGCTAACGTCCCGCTATGAAGTAATTCTGTTTGTATCGCAGTTCATGATTACTAACTAATACAGCCCCTTACTTTGGCCAGTTAATTGTCTGTTGTTATTAATGGTCTTTCAGGACAGCTGGCTTACGGCTCAGGCTGTCAGTCATGTTTCCATCCGTCCCTCACGACACTTGCGTCAGTGCTGAAGCATGACGTAGCTCTATTCGAATCCTTCAGTTCGAGTATAGCTTATGATAATTCTAAAATAATACCGAAATTTTTCTCATTTTCTTAATGTTTTCCTTTTAACTTACTTACTTACAAATGGCTTTTAAGGAACCCGAAGGTTCATTGCCACCCTCACATAAGCCCGCCATCGGTCCCTATCCTGTGCAAGATTAATCCAGTCTCTTATCATCACACCCCACCTCCCTCAAATCCATTTTAATATTATCCTCCCATCTACGTCTCGGCCTCCCCAAAGGTCTTTTTCCCTCCGGTCTCCCAACTAACACTCTATATGCATTTCTGGATTCGCCCATACGTGCTACATGATGCCCTGCCCATCTCATACGTCTGGATTTAATGTTCCTAATTATGTCAGGTGAAGAATACAATCCGTGCAGTTCTACGTTGTGTAACTTTCTCCATTCTCCTGTAACTTCATCCCGCTTAGCCCCAAATATTTTCCTAAGCACCTTATTCTCAAACACCCTTAACCTATGTTCCTCTCTCAGAGTGAGAGTCCAAGTTTCACAACCATACAGAACAACCGGTAATATAACTGTTTTATAAATTCTAACTTTCAGATTTTTTGACAGCAGATTAGATGATAAAAGCTTCTCAACCGAATAATAACACGCATTTCCCATATTTATTCTGCGTTTAATTTCCTCCCGAGTGTCATTTATATTTAATTGATGAACTAGTGGAATTACTCGTGTTAAATATGAAATATTTGTCCGGTTTACAGCTGTTTCAGTGCTTCACGCACCATCATCATAGTCTACTAGATCGCGGCGTCATCTCGAACTTCTCTGCTCTGTTATTGTTGCACCAAGATATTTGAATTTTTCCACCCCTTCGAAGGATAAATCTCCAATTTTTATATTTCCATTTCGTATAATATTCTCGTCACGAGACATAATGATATAACTTACTTTGTCTTTTCGGGATTTACTTCCAAACCGATCGCTTTACTTGCTTCAAGTAAAATTTCAGTGTTTTCCCTAATCGTTTGTGGGTTTTCTCCTAACATATTCACGTCATCCGAATAGACAAGAAGCTGATGTAACCCGTTGAATTCCAAACCCTGCCTGTTATCCTGAACTTTCCTAATGGCATATTCTAAAGCGAAGTTAAAAAGTAAAGGGTTTTCATCCATCCCTCACGACACTTGCGTCAGTGATGAAGCATGACGTAGCTCTATTCGAATCCTTCAGTTCGAGTATAGCTTATGATAATTCTAAAATAATACTGAAATTTCCTTTTAAACAGTGTTAAATTTTATAAATGAATGGCATTACCGTTTTCTATGCGGGTGTGAAGCATGGAAAATAAAGACGATGGATTAGATTACAATTAGCGGGGATGAAATATTTAAGAACTGTAATGGGATGCCCAAGAATGAACCAAATAAGAAACTACTATGTGCGTAAAATATCTTCATCATCATTATTAGCACCATCACCATTATCTTCTCAATTCGTGGTTTAAAAGTATTTTCTGTTCTGATTTCATCCAATATTCGAATGATCTGCAATGTTCGAAAAATGCTTCTTAAATGAAAAGGGAAGTAAAATATGGGAAACAGCTGGTTCCCTGACATTATTGCTTTGAATGTGATGTGTAATTTCATACTGGTAAATGAAAAACAGTTTTTTTTACCAGGCAATATCAGTGTGATAACACAAATTTGTAACACTCTATGATAGAGAATTGTGAAATAGACAATATATAATTATTATATTGACATGCGTTTAAAAATTAGATAAACTTTTATTCAGTTAATTTTAATTTATATCCAAATTACCCCGATCCCCCCTATTTTACCAGTCATTTATCGCCAAGTCGGTTCGTGAGAATGATTTAAATGTGCTATAGTTTTTTCCAGTCTTCACCTGAGTTTAGGCTAAAACATACCCTACACGCAGTCAGAACGGTACTGTTGGGAATCGAGCCGGGAATAGATGGATTTGTAGGTACAGTGATACCGCTTAGCATATGGAAAATGATTGAAATAAATAGGAGTTGTAATTATAGTAGCGAATATAATGCAAGAGGAAATGAAATCGTATGTAGGTAGAGCGTAATGTAACGGTAATGTGGTACGAAGATTGATTTCTCTTGTGTAACGATTGAGTGGCGGGTTTATGATGTTCTGTTATTGGATTTGCAAGTTGAACAATCCCGTGAGGGATAGTATCTGTCTTATGATATGACAGTAATGAATTTTCAGCTTCTATAAAAGCATGTATTTTGCAAATGTTAATGTATGTAGTTTACTTGTCAGAAACATCGACTGTTCAATTGAAAGGTTCAGAGCCATAGTGGGCCAAGCGCCAAATGTTAAAAACGGAAAAAACAAGGGTTAAAATTAAGTGAATACCATAATTCCATGAAACATATAGCAACTAATGTAAAGTATGCATATTAAAACTAAATGATATGTCAATCTTCATTGAATTAATGGTATTCACTTAATTTTAACCTTTGCTTTCTCCGTTTTTAATAAATGGCGCTTGGCCCACTATGGCTCTGAACCCGTCAATTGAAGATTGCTGATTCCATTTCAGGCCGTTTATAGAAACTGTTTATAGAACGTTTAATTTCAAGTTTAAATTGAATAAGTCCAAGAATACATTATTCCGTGTCTAGTCATTAAAAGAATGAGTGTGTTACATTTCTGCAGTCCTTGAAACTTAAGCTTGAGGCGGTAGACTGAATCCTGATACTAAGGGTCGTATTCATAGACGAGACTTTGGACCAAAGTTGACTTTGGAAAGTACAAGATCACCATTTTCCTATTCATAGTCGACACTGTGACGAAAGTAAACTTCAATCGTGACTTTGCTTCGAAGTCGCCGAAAATCTAGACTTTGACTTTGACTTTCGTTCGTGGACATAAGGAAAATGGCTGATATTTGGAAAATTGTTGAATTTTCTGACAATATTGAGGACATTTAGAAGATTATTAAAGCTGCTCATATTCCTTAGTGTATTATTATAGATTATAAATTCAAATCAAGGTACAGATTTGTTAAACAGACAGTATTAGATATCCTCATCATGTTTCAACTTTAATTGATATATAATAATCAAAGAGGATTATCTGTTGCACCATAAATACAACTAATTTCATCGCGATCTTACGCTATAGCTAAGGATTGATAGCTTAATATTGATTTTTAGTATTTAATTCTATAGATTGATAGGTTATACAGTTGGATATGCAGTTAATTTATAATCCTTTCGGTCGTCATAATAATGTTTTCTGCATATAGATTTCAGATAATTTTTAAGTAGTTTCTACAGACGTATAAGGAATGTCTGCCAACTGTCAGCAGGATAATATATCTCTTTCATAGTCTGTCATTGGTGGCATCTTCTTATTTTCCAAAATTATTTTGTAATGAAACAACTTGGGGGCTTAATGTAAAACTAACGTAACTACAATCCGTGTTTTATTCACAAGAAAATTCTTAACAGATGAAATATTATATCATGTTGTTTTGTAGTTACGAATTACAATTTTTGTGACTAAGTAGAACGGAACAACTGGATAATACCCACGGCAGACCAATATCGATAGTCGACGCTACTCGCTGGCCACTACTCACCGGGCCTTACCGAGCCGCATCAAACAAAATATAATCGAAATGGTGGTAGTCAAATTCGCGACTATATTCTTAAATAATTCACTCTATTAGTTAAGTTCAAGGTTTTATGTAGTACAACGGCGGATTTTTGAATGCATTAAATGAAAATGAAGATGTAGTAACATCATAAACTAGGTTATCAGAAGGAAAGTAAAAGGAAAAAAGGTGTGTTTCACGGAATTCCATTAAAATGACGGAAAGTAAATTTCGGGTTAATGTTCGCCAAAGCGTAAAGTACGTAATTATGACGGCGTTGCTGTTTTATTTCTGGCTTAGAGAAAAACACCTCGCCTTTTACGAAAAAAAAATTTAGGGACCATGATATTATTCACCGCTTTCATTATAGGCCTATTATTCTTTTATCAATATTACGAATCAAGAACTTTCATATTATATAATTTTAACTACTACATGGACGAATGAAATCAAATTTTATGTTACAATTAAAAAGTTTCGTCAAATACATGAAAATAATAACATTTATATTACATAATATATAAATGAACTTCATGTTAAAATCTCCTGTCACTTCCCTACCCCTAAATTAACCTAACCAAAGCTAAGCTAAGCTAACCTAACCTAACCAAAGCTAACCTAAGCTAACCTAACCAAAGCTAAGCTAAGCTAACCTAACCTAACCTAACCAAAGCTAACCTAAGCTAAACTAACCTAACCAAAGCTAAGCTAAGCTAACCTAACCTAACCAAAGCTAACCTAAGCTAAACTAACCTAATCAAAGCTAACCTAAGCTAAACTAACCTAACCAAAGCTAAGCTAAGCTAACGTAACCTAACCAAAGCTAACCTAAGCTAAACTAACTTAACCAAAGCTAACCTAACAACCTAACCAAAGCTAACCTAACCTAACCTTTATAAATGCAAGGTCTGTAACCGGAGCAAGAAGGGATCTCAATCATTTAATCTGCAATGTACACGCGAAAATAAATTCAAGCAAGGATCACGCTCCCACTGCACGAGAGGTCCGCGCATGCGCTACAGCAAAACTGTTTCTGTCCCGAGCCTCTCATCTAAGGCACTCGTCATAATTTACTCGCAATATTTACGCAAATACACATTGTAGCTAACACTGGTGCTATCTCTCAGAAATGTTCAGAACGAAGGAAGCAGAGAGAGAGAGAAAAAAATTTCTCCCGCCAACTACGCCACACACCAACGTCATGTTCTTATGTTGGTGACATTGTGTATTTAGTTAAATTTGGTGGTAAACGTAACGGCACGGTTCAAAGCGACCGTGGTAATTCTCCAGTATAGCGAGTAGAACAAATTATTATCGATTGGTGTAAAGACCTAAAGATGTCAATTTTAGTACTTCCGTTAGCTTCACATTAAGCCCTCGAATAATTTTACTATTCTTATGTAAAGCTGCGAGAGCGGTTAACAATCGCTTAACATGTACCAATGTTGAATTGTTTCATTGGTTTGTGTCTCAAAAGATGGCTTTGATTGCGGCAGTGCCTACTCTATTTCAACTATCTATTAATTTAATTCGTTTAGAAGGCAGTGATTGTGATTGCCAACTTTAGAACAAGATCGTCAAATCTCGACTTAGCAAAGTCAAAGTCAAAGTCTCAGGAATATTATCTATGAATAGGAATTTTAACAAAGTTAAACTTTACTACGAAAGTCGACTTTGGGAAGTCTCATTCAAAGTCTCGTTTATGAATACGGCCCTAAATACTCACCAGCTCATGTTGAAGCGTAAGAAATGATGCTGAACTTGAATTTCTTCCCAGCTGCATGAAGTAGCATAGATCTGTGAATGAATGAACGAATTAATTGATTGATTGTTTGATTGATTGATTGTTGAGTTACAAACTTACTCGCACTTAAGTTATCTGTTGAGTTAAATTTATGACGAATTGAAAAATAGCGGGTAAATTTTGCCCGACTCCCTCTCGGTTTTTTTTTTTTTTTTTTTTTTTTTTTTTTTTTTTTTTTTTTTTTTAAAGCTACATTAGACATTGGAGCCCAAAAGACCAGAAGCACGTCCTCGGACGCAGTTCAGAACAGTTATACAAAATATTTTATGCTCGAGTTGCCGAAATGTAGTAATTATACACCTGGTAGTAGCCCTTTAATGCACCTCATTAAAGTACACCTATTCATTATAGTTCAGTTGGTCAGCCAATGAGAAATCACCATTGTAGCGTTATAAAAGAGCAAGTATCGATTATTCTCGGATATGAAATCGAAAGACAACTAGCAAAACGTCACGGAGGCTGGAAATCCAATACTGTCGCAGAAGGTTATGTACTGTTACTATAATAATTAGCGTTAATTGTAAACAATATTCAAATAAATTCAATTTGTCATCTCGTTTTTCAATTCTAAATCAATTTCCAGGTTATATCAAGATTAATGTTCATGTTATTCTCTAGATTATATCAAGGTCAATGACATTCGTTCCTCGGAAAAAATCAATACTTTCGCGTTTGCGCACATCTCACAATTTAGAAGGTTAGTTCCACTCCTCACTTAAATAACCATAACATGAATACTTCTGAATAATTTCAAGTTAGAAATATGGTCGAGCATAAAAAGTCGTATGAAACTTGCCTATAATGGTAATTAAGACGCTCGTATGAAAATTATGAAACGAGCTTGCGCTCGTTTCATAAACAAACATACTCGCGTCTTAGTTACTACCATACTAGGCTCGTTGCATAATGTGTACTATTACAAAATTGAAGAGAGTTCATTGAGCACAATGACATTAATATATAGTAAAATACATACAGCATGTAATCTTATACATTAAAGTCAATGTGGCTATGTATGTATGTATGTATGTATGTACTCGATACAAATCTACACGCTTTGAGATATTTGCCAAAATTTGTACATTATTTAACCTTCATAACCAGAAGAAAAAACATAGGCTACATTAAAATTGGACAGATGTATGTATGTATTTATTCACACTGCAAATGGGTATATACCCGGTGGCAGAGGTAACTAATTACACCCAATAATGACAATAATAAAGACAATTAATAATAAAGTAATAATAGTAATAATAATAATAACAGGGAGCATCCTAAATTAAATGAAGCACGATCACGTAAAGTAACATTTAAAGTAAATCTAATTTGTATCTTAACCCTAAGTTCGAACTAAAACCGACAAGTATGATATGTTCATACCTGCATAAGTACCTTTCAGCACTACACGCATTTCGCTGACAATTCACCCACTGCACTGGAACTACGACACATTTGACTGATTCTATCTGATGGACGTTAAATTATTGAAAACAATAAAAATTAGAAAGAAATGCGATCAAGCAGGCATGTATAATATAAGTTGGACGTCATCCAATCGCGAATCAGAAACGCGGTGACGCCCATCTCTTCCTCCGTTGTAAATGCGGCTATATTACTACTGAAATATTAAATAAAATAACATTAAATTAAAATTACGTAAATGAGGGACGATCTCTTGATTGAATATGCCGTGTGTCATGACGTCACTGTTGTGAGTCAGCGATTTGAAGCGAGTTTCAGCTTTTATGTCAGAGAAGTTGCCTATTAATCAAGGCGTTCTTCAATCTGAACGTGTATGGTATAACTTGAACGTCGTAGCAACAGATGGCGGTCTGTACGGTCTGTGTGCTACCATAACCTCTTTCGAACTGTGTTTAGCGCGGCCAAGTCGTACACGGGGTATTTGTTATCATCGATTGCGTACGGCAACATTCCACAATACAAATCAAATGCTCCGTGTCCATGTTGACCGTCGAAGTTAATGTCAACAAATACGTAAGAACTCTTCTTAACCCTCTCCCCATATCCCGACAGTAAGAAAAAACCCACCTCAGTACATGTTTCCAAATAGTTCACATTCCTGCCACTACCGGCGTTGCCGTACGTATCAGTAAGTACTCTTCAGAATGAACGCCGTACTTGCTATGCAACTTCTCTGATACATAGGTAATACACCTCTGCGGAAGTGTAGGAAGATTGAATTCTCTAGGCTCATCGACTAGCCATATGACGGCATACAGCGAGCCATGGCACACTTTGAACTGAACACCCAGTACTGTAATATGGCATAAAACACATTTTGGTTTAATATTTAAGAATTCAAAATCAAACACAATAGGCAGCAAACATGAAAGTATTCATAAACCGTGAATTCAAGCGCTTTACTACATAGCTCTTTATAGCGTAGTTTTTAAAAGTTATGTTTCATTTAACGACGCTCGCAACTGCAGAGGTTATATCAGCGTCGCCGGTATGCCGGAATTTTGTCCCGCAAGAGTTCTGTTACATGCCAATAAATCTACAGACATGAACCTGTCGCATTTAAGCACACTTAAATGCCATCGACCTGGCCTGGGATCGAATCCGCAACCTCGGGCATAGAAGGCCAGCGCTATACCAACTTATCCAACCAGGCCGACTTTATAACGTAGTGATACAGTCAAAGGCAGTCGAAAGCTTTGATGTAAGAGGACCCGTTCGAACCTGAGGTTAACTGACTTTTTTTATTATTTTAATAATTCATTTGCATTATTTTAAATACGTTATTTTATTTTAACCCGACATAAAGGGAGTTTTACTACATAAATAATATATCCGTAATATTTTATTTATGCTATCTCAAACAAAGTTGCCATATAATTATGTAATGTACGTACGTAAGCTCACTGAAAATAATACAGATCCACAAACATTCTCGATAGAATTTTTTCGCGTTTGTTTGGTATTACAAGTCTGTATTTTTATTAATAGAAACTATACAAAATAAATCATATCGACCATAGCTTGCAAAGGGCTTGTTTAGCTTTTCTTTGAATGAACGGATGAAAGTCATAGCTTCTACAGTAGATTTCTACAATCGTAACCATCTTATGAAGGAGCAGGAATATCGTGGTGTCTGCTATCATTTTTGGTTACTAGGTTTTTTTTTTCTTTTGTTCAGCATGATGGAGAATTTCCTCTACAGATAATGCAAGACAAGATATGTCCATTTCTATTTCCGCGAATCTCAGCCGAACACTTTATTGAATGTTGTGGAAAAATGTAACTAAATAACTATTTTACACATTCTGATTATTATGAATATTATATTACAAGTAAGTTGTGTATATTACATTTCCTGTTCTATTGTTCGTGTTTCTTCTTGTGAAACTTTGTGTAATTTCATCGTAAAATAAATTTCAAGTTGAAAGTAAGAGCATTAATGCTTCTGTTACCAGTAACTCTATGACCTTGTGTTTGGCATTTCCACCTATGTGTCATTCTGAAATAAACATTTACCTTCCTTTCAGACCATTTAGCAGTTAGTAGCTTGACCTCTTTAGAATAAAAGAAACATCAAGCTTTGTATTAAATCTTAAGAAATCATTTGTTCTATGTCCATGAAACTGTGTATGCAGAATCTACAATTAGTCATTGTAATAACTCTATGGCTTCCATTGCACAAGTTGAGGGCAGAGAAAGGGATCAGTCTGCAATTCAGTTTATAATTTCCTACCAGAAATTACTGAAAGTGTTCTATTTCCATATTAATAACAAATATAAATTAAAATATTTTGATTTTGCAAAAACCAGTTTCTAGATTTTCACGAAAATACACTTTTTATTATTTCTGATATAGAGAAAGTAGGGTAAATCAGGGTAAATAGGGCCACAAAAAATATAAATCGGCATAGGAATGACAGCAATTGAGATATGAGCACCAACTATTTATTTATTTATTTATTATTTTGCTAATAATTGTAATATAAAATATACAGAGAAACTTTAGCTCGCCCCTGAAAGAGTAGAACTCGTGCTCAGGGGCGGATTCCTGAATTGAAATTAATAATTTTACAATATAATTATAATTAATAATTATACAATACAATTTGCAATTATAGTATATAAATTTAAATTGACAATTTTTCAGTTTTTATAAAATCCATACATAACTTTTTTAATTTAATACTAGAACTATTCGAATTGACAAGATTAGGATATTTAAATAAAAATTTGTTATATATTCTTGGGCCTAAATTACTACTATGATTAAATACTGTAACATTGTTGCATTTTGGTTCAAACAATCTTAAAGAATTCATACCTTTTGTTTCATAACTATGAGAATACAATTCAAAATTATTTCGATTTGTATGTATGAATTTTATTAATACAATATAATAAATTTGTCTTACGTTAAGTACATTAAAGTCTAGAAACAAATTTTGAGATGGAAAATCAATAGGTTTATGAAGACATATATTAATTATTTTCTTCTGTAATAAATCAAGTTGATTAAAATTGTATTTAAATGAGCTACCCCATCCTATAATTCCATACATAATTACCGATTGAAATAAAGTTAAATATATTGTACGTAATAAACTTATTGACAAGTAATTCCTCAATAAAACAAAATAATACACTATTTTACGTAATTTATTACAAAGATAATTAATGTGTTGGTTCCATTTTAAATGATTATCGAAAATTATGTCTAAATACTTAACTTCAGAGGACTCTTTAATAATTGGACATTTACACTGTATAAGACAACAATCAGAATTATGTAATTTAATACTTAATATAGATGTACATATACATTCATTAAAATCCTTCCCAATAGTTCTATAATAGTTTTGATTTTTTTAGCAAAGCTAGATGCTTTATAGCCTACTGTAGTTCATTTCTCCCAAACATTCAGTGGTCCTATTCACCCTATCTTATTCGGTTGAATAGGGCCAATTACTCGGATGATTCGGGCCAGTATATTAAATGTAGTCTCCCATAAAACTGGTCCTGAATGGTTGGTATTTGCAAAATAATACTAAATCATTATAAATTAATAATGTTATTAATTGTTACACTGTAAAAAAATAGCTTACCAAAACAACCCAAATACAAGTATTAAATAAGTAAGAAGAATTTACTGTAGGCTAACATTTATAACCTGAAGATTTCCTATCAGGTATGTAGGATACCAGCCTCCACAGTTCTGACAACTTATCCATTCACCTTTCCTAACGGATTCTGCCGAATAGTAACTCAATTGACAGAATCCACATTTATTTTCGTCATGGATGAATCTTGAAGGCACCGGTTCTTCCCTCCTCTCAGGCGACTTGCTATTCAAGAGTGGTCTTATGAAGGTTTTCTTGGGCAATGAACCTCCATTATTCTTATTTTTCTTCGTCTCCTTCTCCTGCGTTAGATTGATGAATTTCGGTGTTGTTAGAACTGTAGCTACTTGCGTTCGAGAAGCGACACTCCTTTTAGCAGCCTTCTTAGGAATGGGAAGAAGCTTACGAGAGTGCGTACGCAAAAGATCCGTGAACTTCTGCCACCTACTAACGAAAAATAGAAAACCTGCTCTATTTACCCTATAGCCTGGTTCGCCCTGATTTACCCTAGTTTAGGCATGCCGTTCGTCTGTCTGTGGACAATGATTTCTTCTAAACTCTTTGATGCATTTTGTCTAAATTTAGTATTCGGAAATGAAAAAATTAATGGATCTTCATATGAAATGAAAAACACACGGATGTGATATTACGCATCAAGTAACATTACCAATAAATACTGTCAGATTCTATAAAATGATCCTTGTTTCAATATAACTTAAGGTGAGGTACAGTATTACAGAGTTTGGGTATTAATCATTGGCTTATTTGTAAAATCGCGTAACTGCGTTTGAGGAAATTGTACAGGAGTGCAATAGTAATATACGTTACAAGAGCGGTATGTTGACGTTTTCATGGTCGAGGAAAAGATTGAAAAAGCGAAACGTAGTTGAGCTTTTTTAATTTCCGAGAACATGAAAACAAACATACCGCTCGTGTATCGTACATTATTTTGTGCGAAGATTGTTTATTACATACCTGAAAGACGAATTTCTAATTAGTTGCAATGAAATCTCCATGTTGGTTTCTGTTTAATGACGGCAACTTCGGAAAACCAAAATATCTTTCTTCGATATTGTTGCTATAAAATGTTTCATGTGTTTACTATACTCCAGCAGGGCGTGATATACGTCTGTCTTTTTTTTCCCCCCAGTCGATAAATGCGAACTTAAAACAAACGGTAAGGTTATGTAATGATTTATTTTTCATTTTAATATTTTAACAATATTATTTATATAACATATTGCAGTAATAACATCGGCATCTGGAATCTTGTTCATTTTTTCACGGCTTCCTTAATGTTACTTGTATCAGGAATGCAATAAGTTTCGTGGAGTAGTAGAGTTTACTTAATTTTTGCAAATATTTAAAAACAATAATTAACATTGCAATTTAGGTGAAATTGCAGTGGTAAGTTACCAATTTATAATTATTACTATGTTAAACGTCTCTAAAAATAATATGTTAAAAGCCTAAAGCAGTAAAATGAATGTCGCGCTTAACCCTTTCTAACCCAAATTAAATTTACAAGCAATCCATGTTGAAACAAATAGCTGTATTAGGACCAAGTTACGGGAGTGGCAACATTTGAAACAAAACTATATTGATGAAAATGTATTGAAATAGAAGTTATCCAGCAAAATTTACCTTCATATGTAACACACAAGTATATAAATGCTATAAAGTTAATTATTGGCATATGATATCTATAGGTAAGAAAGGGTTAAGCGGTAAGAAGAGGGAAATTGTTATGTGTGTTACGTTGGGAATACTGAATGTGGTATTTCACACTTACCGCGTATTGGTTCTGTGCGGAAAACAAGCAAATACGCACGATCTCGCACAAAATAATTATTTATTCTTTTATATCTCAGCTAACAACTCTTACTGAGTCGTTGTTTATAAAATATAAAAACGTTTGTAGACTTAAACGATATGTTTTTAGAAGTAAGCCTACGATTTACAGTTTAGAGTTCTTTATTCCTTGTATTTGTCTGACCCTTCATAATGTTTTCATATTCCTGATTTTCTTTTGCAGTTGTTTCACGTTCTTCGGAGTTCGTCTTAATATCTCCTTACTTTCCTTTTGTCTTCTTATCGAAGTGTTATATGAGAAATTCGAACACCTAAATACCTCTCTAAATGTGGCACCAATATCGATCTTATGATTAAGCACTGTGTATTGTATCTCACAGCGATTTATGATTAAGTATACTGATCGCAGATTCATTTGATATGCCGCAAACTATTCCTGGCCCATGCTATTAGGTCGACGTGATCCGACTTAGGTATGCCCTGACCGTTAACTTAAAGAACAGATAAGATCGTGTTATGCTGTACAGTCCTCCTTATGGTAATAAGATCTTGAATTCTCACCAAGTCGTGATTTTCATGGTGGGGGACCGAAGATAGAGCTCACGGCGATACTGTAAGTGGGTACTGGAGAATGGTTTCTCATTTTGAAATCTGAAATCATCCTGCTTATTGAGCTCCGAAGTGTCCTCATTGCTGCAGCTCTCATTATTCAACTGGATCTAACTATTTTGCATATTTGCATAACTTAAAAGAATGCTGTTGCGGACAGAAAAATACTCAGCATTGCGACAATGTATGTAAGTTGTAATTTTTATGGAATTGCATTTAACTTAATTTGTAAGCAAGTTGTACTGCATTTCTCCAGGTGGTTCTTACATACTTATGGCTTCTAAGGAACCCGCAGGTTCATTGCCGTCCTCACATAAGCCCGCCATCGGTCCCTATCCTGAGCAAGATTAATCCAGTCTCTATAATAATATCCCATCTCCCTCAAATCCATTTTAATATTATCCTCCCATCTACATCTCGGCCTCCCCAAAGGTCTTTTTTTTCCTTTGACGTCCCACCTACCACTCTATATGCATTTCTGGATTCACCCATACGTGCTACATGTCCTGCCCATCTCAAACGTCTGGATTTAATGTTCCTAATTATGTTAGGTGAACAATACAATGCGTGCAGTTCTGTGTTCTGTAACTTTCTCCATTCTCCTGCAACTTGATCTCTCTTAGCCCCAAATATTTCCCTAAGCACCTTATTCTCAAATACCCTTGGCCTCCGTTCCTCTCTCAAAGTGAGAGTCCAAGTTTCACAACCGTACAGAAAGGACCGGTAATATAACTGTTTTATAAATTCTAACTTTCAGATTTTTTGACGGCAGACTAGATGATAAAAGCTTCTCAACCGAATAATAACAGGCGTTTCCCATATTTATTCTGTGTTTAATTTCCTCCCGATTGTCATTTATATTTGTTACTGTTGCTCCCAGGTATTTGAATTTGTCCACTTCTTCAAAGGATAAATTTCCAAATTTTATATTTCCATTTCGTACAATATTCTGGTCACGAGATGTAATCATATACTTTGTCTTTTCGGGGTTTACTTCCAAATCTATCTCTTTACTTCCTTCAAGTAAAATTCACGTGTTTTTCCTAATCGTTTGTGGATTTTCTCCTAACATATTCACGACATCCGCATAGACAAGCAGCCGATGTAACCCGTTCAATTCCAAACCCTCTTTGTTATCCTGGACTTTCCTAATGGCATATTCTAGAGCGAAGTTAAAAAGTGAACGTGATAGTGCATTCATTAGTATTGTGAGTTCTTACTCTCAAACATTTTTTTTTTTTTTTTTAGTTAATCAGAATGAGCAAGATCTTGAAACACAGACTTAATGAAGCATTAATTTTACTACAAAATAAGCCAAATCACAGCCTTCTAATTTTGTTGTGGAAAGTGATAATTTTTTTTTTCTAAAACATAAATACACTAATATATTTTAAAATATATTTAAAATAGTAAATATTCGCATATTTTAACAAACCAAACACCAAATTAAGCAAAATGAACCATACTTTCATAAAGTGTAAAAAAATTTTAATTGTAATTTTTTTTTTTTCATTTTGTGCCTTGATGACTTCCCTTAAACATAATTATGTTGAATAAATGGGAAACACATTAATAATAACAAAACTTTAAAAATTAACAGCCTGTTAATTTAACATTCGTTAAGCCAGGTTAAGCATTACTTGGAGAAACTGGTCATAAGAATGTTAGTGTAAAGACAACCATAATGAAATCTTGCAGTGAACGTCTTGAAAATGACGATTTTAATTCAATAGCATAGGTACTATAGATCTTAAAATGGAGAGGTCTCAACAGATTCTTTGTTGCTACCAAGTTATGTTGACCTCATGTCATTTATCGTCTTACACCGACCACATCTCCTTAGGGGATTTTATTGTGGAAGAAATTATTTTAGAAACACAACAACGTCAAAACCTATTAACCATGTATGATTTAAAACTGCGCCGTAGCTGTTGGATATCATTATCTCTCCTTCGAAGCCGAGAAAAGGTTTCCTTACAAGTGAATTAGAATCGAAATGATTATAGAAAGTATTATCCTTGGTTTTCACCGAAGCTGATTTGTTGTGTGTACGAGAAATAAACGTACTGGTAATGTTCCCGGTAATGCCCGGTGGCTCCGGCTCTACTCAAGTGACCTAGCTGGCGACGTGGGTGACCCCGATGCAGCAGCAGCAGCAGTCACGTCACTGGCAATACAGACTAGGAGTTGCCGGAGTGCAAACCGGTGACCGCGCGCTGGCATCAAGTTAAAATAAGGAACTTTAGTATCCATGACTGTAAACTTAATATCCACTGTAAGGTACAAAATTATGGAAAGTTGTGTCTATATATATATATATATATATATATATATATATATATATATATATATATATATATATATATATAATTTGAACTGGTAATGGAAATTACGGGAAAACAGCTGAACGGATTTTAATAAATGCCCCTCATTTTGAAGCTTGGAACCCAGAGTTCTTCGGAAAAATAGTAGTTTTCAGTGAAATGTTAAATTTCCTACATAATTTTCCTATTTTCCAAAATCCATCTGTCGTCAGTTTTGAGAACTAGCTAATTGCATTCAGGAGAAGCGAAGCGAGCATCAAGTCGGCCGTGTTGCATTTCACAATAAAACAAAACACACACTACAGTAAACAATATTACACGAAGACCATGATATGCAAGAATGCTGACATATTTAGAGCTCAGACTAAATTGGTTATTAAAAACTTAACATACTAAAAATAATTCACAGGTTCGATTCTGTGGTGTGTAATTTTCTGGGTACAGCTGTGTATTGAATATTAAAAACTACAAAACCTGAGGTGGTTTGATGACATTATTACCATTAGAAATGAAATATTATTGTAATTAATGCCATGATGTGACTATTTTTCATTAATTATACATATTAATGCTATATTGATGATATGAAAGTGAAACTTTTGGGGTTATATAAGTAGATGTAGAGAATAACTTAAATTAGATTTTGATTTCTATATTTTACTGAGTGGCGGCTATATAGTATATATAGTACATGTTACTGAAAGCTATAAAACTTACGTAAGATAATAATATTATTAAAAATCAAATATTTTTATAGATATTAATCAAGTGCGGTTGGGTCTTTTTCATATATTTAATGGCGATGTGGTGTAGATAATTATATTCGTGGTTCTCTTCAGTATTGGCTCGAGAGAGAGTGTCTTTCATTATTATGGAAGCAAATAACTTTCAGAATGTCTGGTATTCTTCATTGAAAATGAATCTGAAAAATGTTTATTTGAACGTCTAATGAACTTAGTTTGCAGCATTTGCTGCACAAGCCACTAGTAAGATTATAAATACGGTATGCACCAAAACAAACAGTGCTGAAATTCTCGCACTGATACTGCGCATGTACGTGTCCATGGTGAAGTTTCTTTATCTGAACTCAATCTTGTATAATACAGAGTGAATCAAAAGTCTGTAACCATATAAATATCTTCCATATGAGCTATTCCATCTCAAATCGACCGAAATATAGAGAAAATTGACCTTAAAATTTCTAAATACAATAAAACTTCTTTTGTACGTAGAGAACTGTGATACAATGCTTTGTGCAAAGTTTGAGGCATCAGAACTTCATAGTGTTTAAATTAAAAATATTTAAATTTATCGTATTTTCATAAAATTTGCAACTTTAAACTGTTGTAGCTCCGAAACCCTTTCATCCAATGATCAAAATCATGGTTTATTTTGATGCTGAGAAATTAAAGTTTATATTGACATATAAACACATTCTCTTACTTTTTATGGAAATGGAAAAATTTAGATTTTTCCTCATTAAGACGCCTTTGCCAAGGAAAAAATATTTTAAAAATATATAGTTAGATTCCGCATTGAAAGTACAAATAAACACATATTTTTTACTGATGGCACGTTGATAAGAAATTATTGAAAATATCAAATAAAGAAAATAAATAGTACACGAGTGAACTAAGCAGCTGACTGTGAGGCGGGAGCTAGCCGAGGTAAGCAAAGCCAGGAGACATAAACACGTGATGTGTCGTCTAGCAGTCATACCTGTGGTAGCTTTATCACAGGTTTTCATAAACACAGGAGTACAATGACGCCCAACGCTCGCCTATCTTCAGCTCTCGGCCAGTACGTGCGGTACTGCGCCGTTCAAGTCTAGGCATGTGAAAATGATTTATTTAATACCCTCGAAACTTATTGCCGTACCACTAAGCAAACAATGCCGAATCCCTCTTAATAATGCAAGGTTTTTTCTCAATATTTTTTTTTACATTTTTACAAATTACCAAAAAGCCTAAAAGTACTAAATAATCACAACAATGCATTGAAATCTCTATGTATACTGCAGCATGTTATAGAAAGTATTTGTCTACAAATTCTTAAGGACTCCATACTTATACTAAATACTCATTTGTATTCTACATATCAATGTGATTATATCACAATTTTATAGCAATTTTTATAGTCAGTAATACTACTTTCTAAATTAGTACAGTTTCTTCCTTATCCTCGATAAATTTACAAAATTTAAACATTCAACTAGTTTTAACGCGTTGAGGCTTTTGATCCGAAATTGGATGAACTGAATCACTTCATACAGTCATTAAACTGTCACTATCTTTGCTCCATATTCAATACAAAAGCAGCTAAACTGATAAACGAGTCGCAAAACAAGTAGGCCCAAAGGCTTATCTCGCATAGTCACTGGGTTCTTTGTTTAAACATGCAGATAGCTACATTTCTTGCATTTGCGCTCAGCTATACTCTATTCGTTTGTCATTCGTAGAAAACGCTGAAATTTTGTACAGTAAAATTTTAAACAGTTTCTTTCGTTGTTTTTGGGCAAATTATTTGAGTAGACAGATTTCACCAGTGTTATTCTTCACTCGTAGTGAGCAGTTGTGAATAAAAGGAGAAAATCTGCACAACCTGTGGCATAGGCTAATTTCGTTGGAAACCATGTGAGGAGATACCGGTACGTGTACCTACATTTCTTGACCTTTATTATCTATAATTTTACGTTTGACTTTGCGCAATAATTCAAATCAATAATAATCAATCCCTTAAATAGTCTAAGAAATAGAGACATGTTTCTCACTTGATTGTTTTGGCCTCAGGCCAAGTTACTGCATAAGGATGTTTCTATCAACGTTGGAAATTTGGCCCACTTATTCTGTAATTGTGTAATATCTCCTTTATACATATTTTGTTTTCCTGCATCTTCAAGTCTTCTTATCGCCAAACATAAGAATGTCTTAGAGCCTTTTCGGTGCATAAAAACACCAAACTTAGTAATACTTTTTTTAATACTTTGACGACTCTTAGTCTAATACTTATCGCATGTAATTGTGAAAGAGTTCTTTGTTGTGTTTTACAATCTCTATGCAAATTGTGTTATGTTTATTGTGCGTGCAATGCTTTAGTAATGCAATGTAAAACATACAAGAAACAATGCATAGCATTTTCCATTTGTAGTGCAAGAGCTTGTTCATAGTTTTGAATACATATCTGCTTATATGCGACAATGGGTGAATAAGAAAACTGCATTGCATGTTGGGAATTTAGATGAACATTTCCGAAGTAAGGAAGATGTCAGTTTCAGTTTCATGGATAATTTCAGCGCTGGACATTTGGGACGATCCCACGTAAATGCGTACCGTTTGGGACGATTTCCGTAGGACGTTTGGGACTGTGAATATAGGATGTGTGGGACGATTCCACTTACCTGGGCACTGAAGATGAACAAAACTGCCGCTCTCGCTCCCTGTGTTCGTTGCGTATGTCTTTCGAGTCCCGCCCTTCATTCTCGTGCGCTTCGAGTCTCGCTCATCATTCTCGAAATAGCATTTGGTCGGCGTGGAAAGATTTCGTAACTTTGAATAACATACCATTGAAATAAATAACATTATAAATGTTTAAATGACACAAAAAGACAAAACAGAACAGTATCTTAGCTATCAAAATGTTCTGGTTCTATTATATATTACCTATGATTATATAAATAGAAAAAGAGAATTCTCAAATAAATTTGCATTTCTAAAAAACATAAGACTTAACGTTAATATCTTTTTACTTCAGATTGCACACTTGATCTCAAACATATGAAAATAAAATTCCTACCCTTTTAATAAGGGCCTAGTAATTAAATATAGATTGGGGAACGGATTATTATACACTGAAAGGTAGAGATGATGTTTCAAATAGGCTATTTGATTGTTTATAGATATAACAGTTGCCAAAGTAGATAAAAGTTCAGTCAGGTATAAACAACTGTAGCGATTCAAGGCTGCTTGACTTTCGAGACTTCGGGAGTGATCAATCTCGACGTCTCGAAACACTCACAAGCGGTCTTTACGTCAACGACGTGACGTATAGAATATTGTTGTGCGGGTTTTCGGCTTTGCGGGCGCTGTTAGTCTTGCTTTCTCGACCGTTGTTCACTCGAGTGTGCATCCATATCGCTACCGACATATGTACGAGTATAACCTGTAGTTCTGCCAAGGTTTCAGACCTGAGATGTGTATTTTATTGGTTACTCAGGAGAAAATGAGCGGAAGGAATATGACTTTGACTGTGGGTGATGATTATTATACATATCGCTCATATTAGCTTCCCAGTAGCTAGGTTTTTACTCATGCTGAAAACATTGGTAACAATATGATAACGGAAATTAAATGACACTAATTGTTTTAATGAAGTAACTATGAATCATTGCTTAGTCTAGTACGAAATGTAAGAGCAATCACCAGAAAGCAACTGACGAAGTCCGCGTATTTCTTAATGAATAGTATCGCTACTGCATCACATAGGCCCGGTTTCTTCAACATTTGTTAAATTATAACAGTGTGTTATTCCATTTTAACTGTAAACTTAACAGTTGAAGCATTTCTTCAACTACTATTAGTACTAACAGGCTGTTAAAATCTATGTTAATTTAACTGCCCAATTTCATGCAGTTAAATCATTTAACTCTCTGTTAACATAGAAGGATCCAATATGCCTGGTGCGTTAGATACTGAACTTATATATCTGGATTATTTAAAAAATGATATCCGTGAATACATAAACAGAGGGGATGATTTCTGTGATTTGACAGACCAGAAGTTCATACAAAGGTATAGACTATTTTCTGCCAAGCCTCACTTTTCGCTTTCAACTTAGATCCGTTTGTTTGGTTATTCTCATTAGGCCTAATTGGTTTATACTGCGAAATAATTTCTAGCAGAAGGTTTCTTTCGAACGAAGAGAAATTAGTCCCACGATTTCTTTTTGTTCTAGTGTTTTCCATTTCATAACAGCAATACCAATACGCCGCTCCACGCTACTATGATACAGACGAGGAAAGAAGCAGAAATCAAACCTGAGAGAATAGAAAGACTTCTATCCTCTCTGAATCAAACAACAGAAACAAGCGAGAATTGCAATTGTCAGAGTTCAGAAAATAGAAGTGAGCCTAGACTTGGTTATAGATTATGGTTAAACTCTAGAATCTCTGGTCCTAACAGAAAGTTAACAAACAGAATGTTAAAATGTGAAATGTAAAGTTGAAGAAACGCAATATTTTTAACAGCAATTCATACTTTTAACTTACAGTTAATTAACGCTATGTTAGGTGCATTTTAACAAAGGTTGAAGAAACTGGGCCATAATGTAAGTATTGATATCACAAACATTCTTCGTCTCCAAACCCCCTACTTTTTGATTGAGGTATGTGCTTGTTTAGAATTAAGTGTGAAGGAATATACAGAACGTGTTATTTCTATTTCGTATGGAATTAAGGGCTAAGCTGTAGTAATCCACGGTAGTCATATAAATCAGTAAAATAAATATAGTTTTCGTAAAAGATTAGTAGTTTCCTCTGGATCAAAAATATAATACGAATTGAGTAAAAATTAGTACTTTACCGTGCACCAAATTTGCGGTGAAACAGCTGAAGTACACATTACCGTGGATCACTTAGCTCTTGGCATAAAGGGGAAGTGAAAGGGAGCAAAGAAACTTTCGTCCATGTTCTTTTCGCTTACACCTCCTTAGAAACAAACGCGCAGAAGGTACTGTGCATGAGAGGTAGTTTTAGGCGACCGGCGAGAGCCGAAAGTTCGTAAAAGCTATGATGTCTGCTTTATACAATCCGTCGCTGAGCAGTGACATTAGATAAGCCTTAGACGGAAATACCGTTACTTAAAGATTAGTCTTAGCCGAGGAAAATGGAGTGAGGAGTTAAGGAGTAGTCTGCAGTGACTTAATTGAGATATTGGTGCCCAGGCCTGCTATAGCTGTTCCGAATTATTTTTTAAAGTCACTGAGTCTCTTACGTGTTCATTCATCAATTAACTTTTCCTCCAGGTTGGGGGTTGTGCGATAGGTCGATGCTCCATCCATGGTAATAAATAGAGCCCGGATGTTTAGGCATTTATAACAGTTAAAATAGACAGGCAAAAAGGCAAAAAACGTAAAAAAAAAATAAATTTTGAAAGAGGCATTATACATTTTAAAAAAACATAATATCTTTTAGCAATAAATTTAAATTATATCAACATAACTCACACTTTTACTTCGTAGTTGATACATGCTGACTTATACGAGTAAAACACTGTGTGTGTGTGTGCGTGCGTGCTTACAAATGGCTTTTAAGGAACCCGAAGGTTCATTGCCGCCCTCACATAAGCCCGCCATCGGTCCCTATCCTGTGCAAGATTAATCCAGTCTCTATCATCATACCCCACCTCCCTCAAATCCATTTTAATATTATCCCTCCCATCTACGTCTCGGCCTCCCTAAAGATCTTTTTCCCTCCGATCTCCCAACTAACACTCTATATGCATTTCTGGATTCGCCCATACGTGCTACATGCCCTGCCCATCTCAAACGTCTGGATTTTAAGTTCCTAATTATGTCAGGTGAAGAATACAATGCGTGCAGTTCTGTGTTGTGTAACATTCTCCATTCTCCTGTAACTTCATCCCGCTTAGCCCCAAATATTTTCCTAAGCACCTTATTCTCAAACACCCTTAACCTATGTTCCTCTCTCAGAGTGAGAGTCCAAGTTTCACAACCATACAGAAGAACCGGTAATATAACTGTTTTATAAATTCTGACTTTCAGATTTTTTGACAGCAGACTGGATTAATTTCCTCCCGAGTGTCATTTATATTTGTTACTGTTATATATATATATATATATATCGTGATTAACTCTTTTCACAAACCTTTCATAACAAAACTGTTCCATTAGTTGAAAACACATGGACATCAAATTCACTAACGTAAGCATGAAGTTTAAGAATTAAACGCAGAATATTTATGGGAAATGCGTGTTATTATTCGGTTGAGAAGCTCTTATCAACCAGTCTGCTGTCCAAAAATCTGAAAGTTAGAATTTATAAAACAGTTATATTACAGGTTCATCTATATGGTTGTGAAACTTGGACTCTCACTTTGAGAGAGGAACATAGGTTAAGGGTGTTTGAGAATAAGGTGCTTAGGAAAATATTTGGGGCTAAGCGGGATGAAGTTACAGGAGAATGGAGAATGTTACACAACACAGAACTGCACGCATTGTATTCTTCACCTGACATAATTAGGAACTTAAAATCCAGACGTTTGAGATGGGCAGGGCATGTAGCACGTATGGGCGAATCCAGAAATGCATATAGAGTGTTAGTCGGGAGACCGAAGGGAAAAAGACCGTTAGGGAGGCCGAGACGTAGATGGGAGGATAATATTAAAATGGATTTGAGGGAGGTGGGATATGATGATAGAGACTGGATTAATCTTGCACAGGATAGGGACCGCTGGCGGGCTTATGTGAGGGCGGCAATGAACCTTCGGGTTCCTTAAAAGCCATTTGTAAGTAAGTAAGTAAGCATGAAGTTTACTTTGCTATGGTTCACTAAATTCAGGCATTCTAGCTAACCGATCTTACTGTATACCTTCTGTCACCCGACAATAACTGACTGTTCCTCACTCAGATTTCTTTCTCCTACAATAATAAACACGTGTAGCACAAAATTGTAACAGTACGATTTGAAAATATGAAAGCAAACAATTGAAACTGCTACGTGACAACTTCTATGGGAACGAGCTTAATAATTAAAAATTATAAAGCTTATTGTTGGTATTGTGAAGACATGACATATTTTTGTCGATCATTATGCATATTACACCGATAGTATTATAGCACCATTATTAGCAAATTAAGCACCGAAATAAATTACTTTTATTTACTATTGTTACTCAAGTGTGTCATTATTTCATATATTTAAATTTCATACACATTACATTACAATTAATTACAAAATTGCAAATAAACAAGAAATATTGCTTTAAAATGACAAAAGAAAAAGGCATTTATTATTGAATTAGTAAGAAACACCTTAAAGAAGGGTAAATAGGCAAAATAAAAATTGGCTCTATCACTTTGATTTACTCCAAATCACATTTATATCTTTGAAAATAATCATTTACTTCCACCCAATAAGGAAGGGATTTTACCAAAAATCCGGGCTCCAGTAATAAACAATTTTTTAAGTTCTAGGACAGGCCTGCACAAACAGCGCTCAACGAGCGCGCGCGCTCCTTCGGAGCTGGAGAGCGGTGTTTAACGCTCGCCGAAACGGAGAGGAAGATACGTCAGAATGACAGACTTGCTATAGGTAGAGGAGAGGGAAACGACCACTCATCTAGTGGAGTGCAGTGTGTAGGCCTATTCTCAGTAACTGTTTCACGTTGCTTACCTACTGCTACAGTACAGTATGGAGGAATCTAAAAGACGGAACATAACATTTAACGATTTACAGCTCGAACTTATTGATCTTCAGTGTGATCTAAGAGCTAAATATCGTTTGAATAATACTACCAGCCTGGTTGAGTTTTACAAGACTAAACGACTACACAGGCTGGCTGTGAAAATGATTGCTATGTTTGGCTCAACATTTATATTTGTGAGCAACAGTTTTCTATAATCAACTTTTATAAAGGCAGACATCGAACATCTGTAACTGATGTTTCATTACGATCAGTAGGCTACTGTTCCTTTCAGCTGCCAACTAGAGATGGCCGATATTTCACAAACCGATATTTTGTCACAGGTATTTTTTTGTCACAGATAAACCTGTGACTGATGACGCGAAATATCTGTGACAAAATATCGCTATCGAAATCTGCTCCGTATTCAGTACTCTGTGACTGTTGCAACGTCTGCGACTGATATTTTCTCCTCTACGTCGTGGGTTTGCGCATGCGCATGATACAATAACAGCAATCGGGCGGTGGTATTTGATTATTTTTTCGTGATATTTCGTTCGATATTATTTTTTTCAAAGTGATGATGTGTTGCAAAGTTATTAGCGGCATTATAATAATATAATCATGAATCTGACATTTTGTTTTCATATTAAGTCTGAATATATGTTTTATAATTATTTTATATATTCCCCCGAGATCTTCACATTTTCATATTACTGTGAATATATATTAATGTATAAGTATTTTCCACTCAATTTTTACGCAGTAACAATATTTTTTTTTAGTTATACTATTAATTACAAACAGAATAGTTACAGGAGACTACATTATTTTATTAACTTTACATGTACTTCTCTCATTTATGTATGATCCAGTTTTAATGTATAGCTCTAACACGAACAGTGCAGGGTAGTATTAATTAAAATAATTAAACTTAAAATAAAATTATTTGTAATAAGTTCATTACCGGTATGTTGTTTATGGTTATTAACTCTTAGGAAATCGCACAGTGCTTTCTAACATTGGTACTCGTGTGGGGTGTTATTTCACCCAATTAATAGGCCTAATCAATGTTCTAAACTTGATATTTAGTGATACTTATCTAGATATTGTTAAAATCATCAACTTGCAAGTAATTTTCAACTTTTAAATATAATAATATGGGGTAGTGAGCAAAAATTGTCAATTTTATAAATTCCAAAAAGATCTGACATCTAGCAGACACTGCTCCAACAAATCGTTCTCATTGTCCTTGCACACTTTTAAAATAGACCTACACTTACACATAAATGGGATAATTAATTACATTTGAAAATAAGGGGTAGGCCTATCAAACGTAAATCATGTTAGTTCACTCCGTGTCATTGAACGTTATGCTCTTCCGAACTTTCGAAGCATTTCTCATAGGCCGACAACAGCACCTATAGAATTAAAACCGAACGAGATAAAACTTATTTGGCTAAACTAACCTTGAGGTAGTTTCCTTCGTATTCCCCTTCTACACCTTGCATATACGAATCTGTGACAGGTTAGGTATGGTTAGTTTAGGCTTTGTTATGCCTTGGATATACGATCAACTGCATCTCCACAAACAATCAAATTCAACGATTTTCACTTCCTAAATCACCGAAACTACCTCAGCGCTAGTTTAACCTGAGGAACTGTCTCTCCACAAAAAAATTCTTTATAAATGCAATGATTTTCACATCCGAAATTGCCGAAACTACTTCAGCGCTAGTTTCACCATCTTATTATAAATGATATAGTGATTACACGCTTTAAATAATAATAATAATAATAATAATAATAATAATAATACCATTGGTTACCAATACTTTATCTTGTGTAAAATCCTGTCTGAACAACTGTCTTGTTCTGTAATTATTTTCTATTGTTTTTCCGAATACTTATGTTTCGTTAAATTTTATTGACTCAATATTATAATGTTAATGCACGACTTAAAATAATTTATCGATTATATTATATACAATAAAAAGGATCAATTTTTAAAACGATTAGGATAATCACATAACCTCAATTTCTCCGTACCCAACTACATTAAAAATTATCAACTGATTCCATATCTACAATCAACTACGATATATACCTCTTGGTATATAAGGTTAACTTTTTACATGTTACTGTTCAGCTAGATTAGTATTTATTTGTTAATGGTACATGTACATAATTTATTTGTTGGATTTTCCCATATAAACCACTGAAGTGTGGCGTGTACAGAGAAATCGTATTCACATTGCACCAATGCACTGCTCTTCAATATTTCCTGTTAATTTTTATCGGTGTGACAAAATATCGGTATAATTCATGCATATTGTGCTTAGAGATATAAAATATCGGTGTGACAAAATCACAGATAAAAGTCACAGATATTTAATTGTCACAGTCACAGTTGTCACAGATACTTGAAAATATCGTTTAAGCTCAACTCTACTGCCAACAGCATAAAACCTCGTTTTGATGTACTGATAAATAAAAATATAACAATGATATTGTACATATAAGTAGCTATAGAATTTCTATTATTTCCGTAAAATAAATATTTCTTTATTAATTAATAATAGTCCAAGATAGTTTTGCAAACACTGAACGGGAATTCATTTCATAAGCACTCGTAATAATACTTCCTTTTGTGTATATTTTGTACGAGGTCCACCCCTTCTCCAGTTAGTGATGGAGGAAATAAATTAAATAGCGATATATTGATATTGCAATATATTGCAAACCTAATTTCGATAAACGATATATATCGCAGAAAATATATCGATATATCGCTATTACGTAAGCAAATTGCATTTTCAGGCGTACATTTTACTGTATTACAATAAAACTACTTAAATTTTAATATTCCTTTTTAACATTGAAATTAACATCATAACAGTCAAAAGCATAAATGTAAAATTGTAACAATAAGCAATACATTTTCAATACCGTATGATGTAGGTCCTAGGAGCTTAAATTATATAGTGGGAAAGAGTTAAGTGAACTCTACATTTGATATTGGAACACGATTAAATTATGCTAATGTTATATAGGATTCAATCCAGGACACAGATATAATGCTCTTTTCTACTTAATAACGTAGGCCTAATCATTTTTAAATGTAAGTAAACAGAACTTGTAATTATTTTTAAATATAAGTAAACCACCTTCAGTAGCGCCATCTCTCGAGAACTATCGGAGTTGTCTAGTGTGGATTTTGTTGTTGTTGCTAATGATAATAATTCCACAAAAAATCGATAAATTTATGAGATAATCGATATATTATATGATATATTGAATCAAAATTTCGATATCGATATATCGCTGTATCGAAACGAAAATATCGGTATTTCGTAAAAACCGATATATCGTTCCCATCTCTATCTCCAGTCCACAGAGCGCAGCTAATATCTGCATTCCGCTCATGAGCTGTGAGCCGGCTCGGAGAGCGCAAACCTTGTGCAGGCCTGATCTAGGACTTCCCACAAATCCTCACTATTTGAATGGATAACGTATTCACTACTACAGTGCCTGAATTGTGCGCTACTCGAAAAACCTTACCATTCACCTCGTCGCCATAGTAGGCTTACCTATATTCACAGACGATGAATAATGACAAGAAAACTTTGTTCACTAACACAGTGAGTAATATATCTTAATTCGTTAAGCTATACAAAGTATCGTTTCGCGACAAGTGGAATCCTCCTGATAGAATCTGCAGAATGGGGTTGACCTTCACCTTCAGTTGGCATGACATGTGCAGTCCTTGTTGCCGCCGTGGCGGGTAAGGAAGACCACTTTCTGTAATATTATCTGTTATTCAAATTAAGTGCCCGGCGATTGCTACGTCCGTCGTGGGAATGCCGGTGATTTTATGAAACGAGAATGAAGACGGTATTCTGTTCACTACAGTGCAGTGTATATTTAGAGATGACATCTAAGAATTGCGCATCGTGAACAGAATGATAAAATCTGCCCTCGATTCCAGTGACAGCATAAGACTGTAATAGCTATGCTTCTCTCTCGATTTCCTCAGGCACATCATATTAAGAGGCAGGTACTTGTGCGATTCGTTGTGGGCTCACTGCCGACCCACTTTTATATTCCCATCCCAGTGGTCAGCCCGCAAGTTGCGTAGGTCAAAGGATAACTGACGTATTAACACTTAAGTACTGGGAAGCTCTTAACATTGCCGGGAATCGTGAGAGAACACGAATAAAATCTCATCCTCTAATCTCTATGATTTATCAAACAAGTGTATGACCCAGAACTCTTTATTATCTTACATTTATATTGTCTTCTGTGTGTGTGTTTTTTTTTAATTTCATTTATTATATTCCATAGATCCTACATTAGCAATGAAGCTTTAAGATGTGGAACAAGTCAAAAATTTACAAGATTTCAATTACAATTTTACAAATTTTTTACAATTTTCTACAATTTTTTACAATTTGTTGTCGAGTAGTTAACAGTGGCGAAGCTATTTAGAGGCTTTTGAGGCTTAATTTACCCCAGAAAATTCAGTTATTATACCTAATAATAGTATAAATTCGTAACAACGATGCATCGTAATAAGGTAGGTGTTCCTGATATGGCCATGCTAAGGTTTGAGAATTTTTCTAGCCGCCATTTTGAAAAAAAATTGTAAACCATTTTTTTCTTACTCGTTCTCAGTCTAATGGACTTCCTTAAAACAATTCCTTTTCCCAATAAAAATAGCTTTAATTGTCCAAAAAGTCCCAAATTCCAAAAGTCTACCTAGTGGCCATATCAGGAACATTTGCACATGATATGGCCACCCTTGTTCCATGGTCTACAAATGGGGCTCAGAATGTTAGGAGTCAATGAATAACC
Organism: Periplaneta americana; assembly: GCF_040183065.1. Classification (NCBI taxonomy): domain Eukaryota; kingdom Metazoa; phylum Arthropoda; class Insecta; order Blattodea; family Blattidae; genus Periplaneta; species Periplaneta americana. Next base: position 135,723,391 of record NC_091130.1, read on the forward strand.
TACAGAAGACAAACGGAATATTCTCTGGCACAGCTGTTTTCTTGTTCTGGTGACAAGGTGGTTCTCCCACCTAACTTTGACTTCTTTCTCCAAATAGCGGCGTAAAGTACGTTTAGGTACACAAAACGTTTTACTTGCGCCTTGAACTGAGAACTTTATACCGCTCACTGCCTTGGACATGGCTTCTTCAGCCCATAATCCCCTCTTATTCATGTTGACCGACATTATTTCATATATGAAACAAAATTTCTAAAGCTCCCACTAAAGCGAATACTTAAGTTATGTGGACTGTATTGTCTACTAATGCCAAACATTTCCAGCACATTTGCAAAAAGAAAAAAGTTTCCATTACAACGTAACGTATTTTCTACCTATTCAGATTAAAAAAACACACGATTATGACGTTATTTTTTCTTACAATAGAAAATGTTTGCGTAGTCCCAGCTATAAAGCATGTAAATTTGTCAGGTAAAAAAATAAAAGTGAAATGAACTTGATATGGTCATATCAGGAGCAGGTAAGCTTTCACGAAAATCGCTTGATTATGAACAACTCGTAAAAGATACGCCATCAACGACAACACCAATCAACAGAACATTAAAAACTGAATGGAGTACGATGGTTTTCGTGAAACAAGCATTTGAAAAACATGCATAAAACAAAGGAGACTTACCAGAGAAAAATAAGAAGAGATCACATGAAAAACGCAAAACAGGCAACTGACGTCATATTGCTCAACCTGACAGGATGGGAAACGATCAAGTGACATACCAGGATGCCCTTTCATTGGATGCTGCTGCAATTTAGCTGATTTTTTGGTTAACTAACTCACAACAGGGGGGTGGCATATCAGGAACATGGCCATAACAGGAGCACTCACCTTACTTGGTCTTACTCCGATCCCTCCATACATTAAATTCACTGTTGGCAGTCACTCTAGCATGTTGAGTTCTGTGCTAGAGGCTTATTGCACCAGCCTCCTCATAGATAGCGGCACTCGCAAGCTTGTGGGAAGACGGGAGGAGAGGGGCTATCGATTCACTGTAGGAAATATGGCTATCCTCAATACGTACATAGGCCTATATAATACGCCGCGCTTTATTGGTCTTATGTGAATGCTGAGTGATTGAGTGTTAATTTCTTCATAAGTGCCTGCGTGTGTGTGTTACATAATAATTTTGTGAAAAGAATTGATCATATTGAGAGAACATTGAAGTCATTATTTGTTTAATCAAAAGAGAATCCGTTACTACAATCGCCATTGAAAAGAAACTGATTAAACAACTTGCAATTGATAGAGTTTCAAGAAACGAGTACTTTTGCAATCAAGAAGAATCGACACCTGGACCCGCTGTATAAAAATATATGCTAAGGAGATTTTTTTCAAGCTACCCAGTATTTACACCCTAGCTTCGCCGCTGGTAGAAAACAATTCTTTCCGAGGTTTGCGAGTTTAATTCCGGCAGAGGACGATGGATGAATTTTTAAGAATGGTGAATTTTTGGCACGACTTCCTTTGGAAGAGAATTGGAGCTGAGAATCCCATGTCTTTGACGCACAGTGAGAGATAAACGATCCCTACCTCGTGAACAAGATTGCTTGTGTTCAAATTTACTTGTCATTGACAGATAATAGCGACTTTGTCACAGTGTGATTTTTGTGTTCGGATGATTCTTGGCGTTTGTGGGCCCCCCTTTCCTCTCTCTGTAGATTTCCAAGTCATCTAGAACTGAATATCACTGTCATCTACTCAACTCTCAACAAACCAGGAAGAATAGCAATGTTTCTCATCACGAGCCGATAGATATTTATGTTTATCGCTCTTCTGCGAATTGAATTGATATACCGGTGCCGTGTCTTATATCAACAATAATGATTAGCGCTGCTGAAAACAAAACACACGCTGTTATTGCGATATGTGGGCGCGTATATTCGCCGGAAAATATTTACGAATGATTAAGTGAATCATTCTTAGAAAAATATAGCGAGTACATAGCTTCAGTATCAAAGATTTTCGGACGTTAACTTTTTGAATGGGACTAAAATTAATTAGATCCCAGTTATGTTGCTCTTCTAGTTACAGTGTTGCCAACACGGTGGTTTTCCCACTAAATCTAGTTTTTCTCTCTGTCGCGTCGGTGGGGAAAAATTATTGAACGGTGGACAGTGAGAAATATAGTTCCCCCCCCTCCCCGCTCAGGTCAGTGGGAATTTGTTTACTCTTCAAACAACTAAAATCGACTTTGCCCAATGTTAGCATTCCTCTCGTCTCTTATGTCTCTAATCAAACAACTGCAGAAAAGGCTTCCTGAAAATGTGAAAATACTAAAAAAATGTTGCTAGACTGAGTCCTAAGTAGCCCTTCAACAAATCAAGGATTACGATGAAAGAGTAATGGAGCGGAGAAAAATTCTCTCCGGCACCGGGATTTGAACCCGGGTTTTCAGCTCTACGTGCTGATGCTTTATCCACTAAGCCACACCGGATACAACCCCGGCGTCGGATAGAATCGTCTCAGATTAAGCTCCAACTCTTGGGTTCCCTCTAGTGGCCGCCCTCTGCACTACGTCATAGATGTTTATGAACGTAGGACCGAAGTCCACACATGTGCTGAGGTGCACTCTTTATGAGTGACTAGTTGGACGGGATCCGACGGAATAAGCGCCGTCTTAAATCACGGAGTGATTTACGCATATCATATATATTATTTTAATGTACCGAAGTACATATGATATTTCCATGCAGATATTCTGCGTTATCATACGATCAAGGATTCCTTAATTCCATTGATGGAGAATTTCAATATTCCTCCAGAAATAATTGAAAAGTTGAAGTACAGTGGCTTTCAGTGAACTTGATTCAGTGGCAAAATGTTAGCAGTACTAGTGGTTTTTGGTGTGAACTTTTTCAGTATAAAGATGCTTCAGATATAAACCCATTCCAAGAATTAGCCGAGTTCGCACTTTCTATGCTCTGTCTTCCCTGGTCAAATGCAAAAGTAGAAAGACAATTTAGCCAGATGAATATAATTAAAACCAAAATTAGAAACAGAATGGTAGCAAAGGTATTACGGTCAATTTTGACAGTTAGAGCTGCATTGAAGCGTGGTAAATGTTGCCATGATTGTGACTTGCCTGAACACATTGTTAAAAAAATCGAAACAATGGAAACATACAAACAATATATAGTTCAACTTCCACAACTACGGCTGAAATTGAATAAGACGATGATAATGATTATGTAGAATCTCTTCTTTTATAGTTTTGGTAAGTGTTTAATAACTGTTTGTAGCCTATTATTACTATTTTTTTAATATGTAATAGGGTACATATAAAAAATCTAGTGGGTTTTATGCTATATTTAGTGATTTTGTATAAAGCGTTTAGTGTATGTCTGCAAACTAGAGTTGGCAACGCTGACTAGTTAATCTTATGACTTGGAGTTGTCTGGATTCTGGAGCTGCCACATAATAAGTACTAGGGATGGGATAAACTGTTCTTTTTAATAAACAGTTTCGACTGTGATTGTTTCATGAACGAAGCTGTTCCAAAATAACAGTTTCAAAGAAACAGTTTCATAATAATATGTTTACAACATCAGTGCCAACTGTTCCAAGTGTTCCAACTGTTTCAACCTCTCATCTGCTTCAGGAACATGTTTCAAAGCCCTTGAATCGACTTTAAATCAGCTGTTCAGTGTATTATGACGACGAAAGCAAATTTTCGTTGGTTACTGTTAAGGGTACAGTAAATACAGTGAAACCTGTCTAAAGCGGCCATCTGAAGTTACCTTGTAAAATGGCCGTTTTATCAGGTGGCCGCTTGATTAAGGTTGCGGTTTTTTATGAATCAGCATGAAAGTACTGAATTTCATTGACTTTTTAGTACTGTGCGCGTATAACAATCGTGCATATTAATGTCAGCCTCTTCCATTCTTGCAACTAGCATATTCAAGACTCGCTTGCAGTACCTCAGTTTAAATGACTGGATAATACCTTGTTCAAGGGGCTGGAGGTGTGATGTCGTATTTGGAGGAAGAAACACCAATTTCACGAATCACATTGCGATTTTGTCGTTTAATCTTGGAATTGAAATCGCATAGCCAATTCTCAAACAATGATGATGCCATCCAAGCTTTATTGCTGGCAGTCCACTTCACCCCCAGTAAGCCCATGTCAACATTTTTTAAACATCTCGGTTTCAATGATTTCCCTATCATTAAGAGTGGTTCTTTTTCTCCTGCAGCATTACAAAAAAAAAAAAAACAGCAGGGTTATTCTGTCTTTTGCCAACTTCCCCCCTTTACACTCTTTTTTCTTAAAAGGGCTCTGAAAAAAAAAAACATGTATGAAAAGAATAAACATTCGTAAAAGCTGGTCAAAATAGAGAAAGAAAGAGGAGGAAAAAAAATATAAAAATTCGAATGGTTAACTACTGACCTAAAACATACTGTGACATTTTCGATAGAAAAAGTCCGTGTTTCAATCCTTTAAAAACGAGTAAGAATTTATAGCTGTGCAGGGTCGCTGTGGAAAGTGACAAAAGAGTCATAAACAGTAACCAACTAACCCCAAGATATGGAGGGTGTACTGTTGTACACTTAGCTATTGTCCCCTGTCCTCTAACCATCGAAAAAATAGGTCAGACAGTATCCGTGAAAAGATTTTTTGTTGGACAGTGACTGTTACAGTCAGGTTCCAATCCAAATAGACCCCGGCCGCTGGCCGGCGCATGAGGTGGCCGCTAAATAGAGAGAGATTTTGTATTGATCTTATGGAAAATCCAATTGGTTTCAGAGAAAATTGGCCTTTTGGCCAGGTGGCCGTTTAAATAAAGTGACCGCAAAGGCAGGTTTCACTGTAACTACAAAATGAATCGATTTTTAGTAAAAATAGTAAAATAGTTTAATAACGATGACATTAGCCGATGATATTTTTCGCGGTATATTAATAATTAACACTATGTTAGGACACCATGAACATATTCCCCATCAATGGACAGCTAATAATTAATATGAGATTTATTAGGGAATTTGATTCGTACAATTAAATTGCGCGATCCTACATAGGCTACTGTTGTACGAAAGCCGCGTGGAATATTGATAATATTATATCTACTTTCGATTGGAGGTCAATGATAGCGCTACACGTGGCTTTTGCAGACAACAAAGAAGAAGAAGAGGAAAACTGTTTAAAAATTGAACTGTTTATCTCTTGGAACCATGTGCATCGTTGGAGCATGTAACGCTCTTTGGAACAGTTGGAACAGGTTATTTCACCTGTGAAACAGTTCCAAATAAACTGTTTCAGCGTTTCTTACCCATCTCTAATACGTACATCAGTCTCCATCGCTATGAGTCACATATCGGGCAGAGATGGTGATTTCTCGGAGCTGTAATTTCGGAACTGTAGTCACATTTGGCACCAGTGACAAACCTATTACAGCGCCAAATCACAGGTCTTCAAATCATACCCCATTATCATCTTTTCATTCATTCATTCATTTATTTTATTCCATAGATCTTACATGAGCAATGAAGCTTTAAGATGTGGAACATGTCAACATTTTACAATATTACAATTACAATTTTTACAAATTTTTATAGTTTTACAATTTAGTAATTTTCTAAAATTTTTACAATGTTGTACAATTTTTTTTTACATTTTTTTTTACATTTTTTTTTTTTTTTTTTACATCTCATATCTCATACGAAGATTCACAAACCACAGTAATCTCTAACCGGCCAAATATGAGCGGTTAAAGGAGATAACCAGCGATTAGTAGAGCAAGTAAAGCAAAATGGCGGCCATAACCACAGGTGATTATTTCGAAGACGATTATTATTGTGCAGTACTTGAATTACTTGGATAGAGCATGAGCGTGAAGGTTATTTAGTGGAAAGAGAGAATTCTTGCGAGCAATTAGGTGACAGAAAATTTCAGGAGGGATTTCGTTTATCAAAATCTACAAATGGATCAATTGAAATAACACAAGAACAATCATATTTCTCCTACGGATCGGCTGCTTATATTACGATTCTATGTAACTATTATTTTCTGTATTTTAAGAGGGAATACTCGAATACCAGTATCTCTTTCTCTATGTCACTGGCTGAACAAAGAGAGGTTATGGATGGATCTTAGGATAATGCACAATTCCCTGGTGTAGTCCAAGATCGTACACACATTCCTACCAATTTTCTGCATCCTTTTCCTTTATGGATGTTCCATCTTTTTTATATAATAGGCCTACATTTAAATCTAGTAATTAAGTCTATCGATACTTCAACCTAACATTGGGATATAATCATTTTTGGATTCAATTTTCCATTTTGTACGATTTTAACCTAAAAGTACTGAAAAACAAAGAAATGGAACTCACAAATATAACAGCGCCCAAAGGCAAACAATGCAACGCGAAAATGTAGGATACGTTCATTTCGATGTAGAACATAGTGAGCGCAGTCGTTTTTAGACGTTGACTATTATCTTTACAGCGGTATGGATGCTTTCCTTTAGTCATTTTGTAGAAACAATGTACCATCATAGACTTTACTCTGGTTAAATGAGGTGCCAGCTAGCCATGTTTTAGTAATCGGTGATTATGAATGGTGCACATAAATTACATTTTAACCACGGCTACTGTTTAACCATCGTTTCGTAATCTATGATTACTGCGTTTTTAATCAATGTTGATGCACTTCGCCAAAAGAGTACCTACAGGTTTGTGGCACTGAAGAGTGCATGCTTCGGTTGACTGTAGAGTATTACAAACCTCTGGGGGGGGGGGGGGTAGAGTTCATGTCTGTTGAGACTGTTTAAGTTTTTGATGGTCGAATCAAGAAATGCAGAAACAGAGAAATGAACAACTTTTTTTAAACAAGTTTCTAAAGATTTCATGAAATGCTTGTGTTAAGGACAGAACAGGGTTAACAGTGTCTATGTCTACAAATGTACAGAAATCCAAAATGAGGCTTATTTCAGGCTCCTGCTTCGCCTCAAGTGGAATCTAACCCAAATGACCC